>NC_047660.1:9088855-9388855 GCF_011762505.2 Arvicanthis niloticus | reverse complement strand
TAGGTCATTCTGACAAGACTGCCTTCCTTACCTGTCATAAAATATGCATTAATAGATTCTTTTTAAAATAATAAACAGTAGTAAATAGGTTGATCAAAATATGAATAACATCTGCACCATGTGGTTTCCTTCCTTTTGAATTAAATTGCTGACTCCTTTTGTTATCCAGAATAAAAGTCTTTAAAATTACACAGAGATGCCTAGCAAACTTTGAGTTATTTTTTGAAGGAAACACAATTTACTAATTGTCTTGCAAATGCTTTGCCAGCTGGACATTTATAGAGCATCTGAGAGGGCAGTTGAACACTAGGAATTCTTTTTCCTATTCCATATTCTTTTCTTTCTTTTTAGAAAATCAACATGCAACATCATAACATCAATGGTAATATAATTATTTTAATACATTTTATTCAGTTCTACCTTATTCAGTGCTTTAAAGACTCCTTTGCTATGTTGTTCTTGACCGAATTTCATTCCCAGGAACCCATATTGGGTGCTTCAAAGACACATGTCCAGGGGTATCTGATGCTTCTTGCTTCTGCAGGGACCTGTACCCATAAGAAGATACCCACAGACAGGTGCATATATGAACATATAATTTAAAAATCATAAAAATAAATATTTAAAGTATTTAGTTATGTGGTTTATAATGATTATATTTTCTTAGTAGAATAGTGACAACATAATATTTTTAAAAGTTAGCTTTACTTCTATGTTCTGTGAAATAATTTTTAATTACTAACTCTTTAGTTTCATAAAATATTAAGCCTATTAAACTTTACATTTTAGGAAATTAACATTTAATATTATATTTCTAGCCTTATTTAATCTCTTCCCTAACAATAATATCAGGCTTAATAAGGTGGCTGAGCAGATAAAAGTACTTGCAGTCAATCCTGATAACCTGAGTTAATTCCCTATGACTTCATGGTAAATAAAAATGTAAATAAATAAATAAATAAATAAATATAAATTTTAAAAAAGAAAGAGAAGCAACTGCTACAAGTTATCCTCTGATCTCTACTTGAGAGTAATGGCACACACACAGACACACACACACACACACACGAAAAGATACATGCATGTACATACACACATGCACATTTACACATATAAATAAAAAAATAATTGTACTAGGAACACTAACAATATTTCAATTCACAAATCAAATGTCATTCTCTCTCTCTCTCTCTCTCTCTCTCTCTCTCTCTCTCTCTCTCTCTCTCTCTCTCTTTCCCCAGTTTCTTGCATGCACACTTAGGATCATAGTTCTCACCTAAAAGCAGAGTTTCTGAGATTTCCAGGCATCTCCATGCTCAGACTCTGGGCTGTCAGCACCACACCCATTATTTTTTCAACTTATCTCTAGCTCAATATATCTTAAAGACAATTCGATGCCCCAGTGTAGAGGAATGCCAGGGCGAGAAGGCAGGAGTGGGTGAGTAGGGGAACACCTTCATAGAAGCAGGGGGAGGGAGGATAGGATAGGGGGTTTCCAGATGGGGAAGTGGGAAACAAGATAACATTTGAAATTTAAATTAAAAAAATATCCAGTAAAAGAAATAAAAACACAATTCACAATCTTTTTTCCTTAAATATTGTTTCGTCCTGGAATTCTCTTCAGGAGAAGATGAAATAACTGCCTACCTGCTTCCAGGCCCTCATATGATGTTTATGCTACATGTTTCCATCTCTCCATCTTTCCCCTTTCTCCCCCACCCAACAGTAAGGCTCACCTATAATAGGTGCTCACTGTTGAGAGAATATGTGACAAAAAGGGATTTAAAGAAAGAGTATGTCCTGATTTACAGTTAGAGGAATTATATTCCATTATGACAGAAACGTTATGACAGCTGGAGCAAGCAGCCAGCTGGTCACATTGAATTTTCAGTCAGGAAGTTAAGAATAAACAGAAAGTGTGGCAAGGATATAAAACCTTAAGGCTTGCTCCCCATGGCCTGCTTTCTCCAATAATACTTTAACTCCTAAAGATACAACCTTCCCAAATAGCTCCACAGGTGGTAAGAAACCATGTGCTCAAATATCTGATCCCATAAAGGACATTTTACATCCAAAACTTAAGAAAGATCTATGTAATCAGCACCAAATAAATGAAAATAAAATAGAAACTTATCTACACAATAAGGATTTTTAATGATCTCCCCACTATTTAAAGTATTTCTCTATTCTTTGGTCAGTAGTGTTACCAGGAAAATTGGGGTTCCCATTTGGCAGATCTTAGTTTTGTTTAAAAAAAATAAATTAAAAAGTGACTCAGAAGAAAAAGTTCAAAGACAACTTGATAAGTGCTATGAAGTACAAATGCAACAGTGTTGGGAATACTGGGAGGGGCCGTGCCAAGGTGTCCTTCTGAGAAAGCATGTTATGTGACAGGCTTGATTTAAGAAAGTTTATTGTGAGGGAAAGCAAAGGTTCAGAGACCTTGAATATTGGTAGAGGCAGAGAAGGGGTCAGGAGAGCAAAGGACAGAAAGAAAAGGAGAGGAGATGAAGAGAGGCCAGCAAGGAACAGAGATAGAGGTAGGTAATGATGTAAGCTGTTGCTAGGTCACTGTTGGGAGGAGCCTAGCAGAATTGTCTGTAAGCCAACATTCCTCCAATTTTGTGTAATTAAAAAATGAGGAACTAGAAAGGGGTGATGGTAGGGCAGAACTGAGGTCATCATGTTCTTTAAACTACTTTCTGCTGAGTTTGATGCAACATCCTGTCTCAGGAAACCTAAGAACATTGCAATGCTGGTCAAGTTCTGGGAGAGCTGGTTGTTTGTTTGTTGTCTAGGATAGATGGGACCATCTGCTGCTAGAAAAGTGCAAGTCCAGTAGAAGCATCTGTGAGGGTAGACCAGAACACCTGTGGGTAGCTTCTCTGGAGCTGTCCTGGATGGAGATTTTGAGTAAACACCTAGAATTGTCAGGATTCTGAAACACATATACATATTGGAGGCAGAAAGTAAAGTAAAGTAGGATAAGGAGGAAAAACATTTTCTTAGGTGTACTGTTGAAACCTTTAGGCCTATGGTAGTTGGAGGAGGTGAGTCCCCAAACCAGGGAACAGGGAAGGAATCCCAGAACAGGGAGGTAACTCAGTTGATTGATTGACAGGGTTCTTATCCAGGGGCAATTCATTTGACCCATGACAAGGAGATTGGAGTGGGTTTCTGAAGCTTATAAGAATCTTTTTAACTTTACAAAAAGAGATAAATATTAGACACATTAAATTGTATTGGAATCCATACTGTAGAGACAGGTGATTGATACCATATTTGTGTCACAGGAGAGGCATTGTTAAAAATGTGAGCACTACTTATGATGAGCTCAGGGAAGACAGAAACCTTCTGTGGAGAAGGGGCAAGAGGGGCCTTGTGTAGGAAGCCGGGGTCAGTGGTTTCCATTGCAAGATGGCGCTGGCCTTGTGTTTTCCCAGCAGTAAACAATTATCTGTGCAGCTGCAAAGGCAGAAAACGCTCCAAAGTCACTGCCAATCCCGAGGCGTAATATTGGGTGGTGAGCAAACAGCCAATCAGAAGTGAATACGTCACTCTAGGGTGTATTTTAAGCTAGGCCCCTTCCGCGTCTCAGCCCTTCCGCTTCCCCCCCCCCCCCCCCGCGTCCTTCCGCGTTTTCCACGTTTGCTGATACAGAGTAAAAAGTCCTCGTTTTGCAGTAACTACCCGAATACTGTCTCTCGTGTTTTTCGTCCACGGGCGTGGGGCGACAAGGGAGGCACGCGTTAGAGCCTTGTCCCTCTATCCAGGGACTGAGTTACATAATTTTTCCATAATGAGAATACTTTTAGGTCAAAGTTAAAAGACAACAAAAGGAAACTTAAAGTGTTGAACTTGTGACGTAAAGTTGTATAAATTTTGTAATGAGAAACATCTTTAAATCTGTAGTTAAAAGACAACCAAAGAGATATTAAAATCATAAATGTGTGATTATGATCGTTGATTACATAGTTTTATCAGAGTTAGGCTAATAATTTATCAGAACTCCATTGACTAATGTTAGAACTCTGAACTTTTGATGTTCTAATATAACAATACAATAAAGAAATCTGAAGCATTTTATTCCTTTTACATACCAGAAATCATTTTCTTATGACCACCCATGTTTGTCCACTTCAAAATGCCTTCCCAGACCCTCAAATATTTTCTTAGATCCTCATAACTTAAACGTTCATATCATCAAACATTACATAAACTTTGCATCATTTTTTTCTATTCTATTATTTACCATGAGATAAAGGTCGTCATGGAAGCAGGCATTGTAAAGTGAGTTCCTTCAAATGAAGGAATAACAAATGCCTTCTTATGAAACCTGTTTATCTTTTAACATGAAACCTGTGAGCAAGAACAACACGTTTGCCTTTTTAATAAGAGATCTGGTAGTTTTAACTAGCTAATGAATTGGCTACTGAACTAACATGGTGTTGGATTCCCTTGGGGTAAGAAGCTAGTTGTCTGTTCTTTAGCTGCCAAGCTACAGTCAGCTTAGTTGCCAATGTGAAAAAAAGACCTGAGAAGAAAAAAGTAAAATCTAGATGCTATACATTAATTAATAAACTCAATTAATAATTGATTGATTTTTTTAAAAAATGACAGAGGTTAGTCTACTACCTAAAGAGTTCTCCCAGGTTTCTGTGGCCTCTATTGCAATCAGCAGATATCTGACAGGATTGTGAGCCAGTGCCTACAAAGCAAGTCTGTATTAAACAATCTATGTCTGCTTTTAGTTATCTGAGCTAAACTACAACTAGCACACATAAAACAGGAGGCTAAGTAAACCTTAATAGTTAAATGCTTCTTAGTTCTTAGCATGATTTTAAATACAATTTTGAACATATTGAAAGGTATGATCATTCATGTGGCTATTGGCTATCAGCATGAACTTCTTAATTACAGTAGCTTTTATGAGATTAGAACTGTTATAATAGCTTTTGAAATTAGACCCTGTTAGGTTTCAACAAAATCATGATTTTTAGTTGAAAGGCTTTTTAGCATTAGAACAAACCTTTTTAATCTATAAACATAGTTCATAAGGAGACTGGAAACTTTTTATTTTTATATGGTATATAATTACAAAAATCTATAGCTTAATAATATTAGCAAAAACAAGGCTAATCATACTTTAAGTCAGTGATCTTTAACCTTTTAAAATTGTAAACTTTTAAAGTAATATTAAAATAGGCCTTTTGTCAAAGAGTGAAAATATAAAGCAATATTGTAAACAATTGGTCAAGACAGTAGAGAAATCATATAAAAAATCATATTTTAATTTAAAGTATCTCGAGAGACCTGCTTCCCTGATCCTATAAAGGGTTAAATATCCCTACCAACCCCCCATTTTATCATCACATAAAGTAAGTCTTCTTTCTCTAGCATGGATTCTTGGGCAAGTGATTGACAGAGCTAAGAAAATTAATACTTTTCTTTAGGAATTTGGTTTCTTGTGTGAGTAGGTTGGTTAGTTGGTTAGTTGGTTGGTTGATTGGTTGGTTGTTTTTTTATTTGAATTTGTTGTTGGTGGAGGTAGTGGAATTTCTTATGTTGTTTCTTTTCTTTTTGTCTTCTCTTTTCTTTTTCATTTTTTCTTTTCTTTCTTTCTTTCTTTGCTTTTCTTCTATCTTTTTTTTTTTTTTAAAGACAGGCTCTCACTAAGTAGTCCTGCTGTCCCGGAACTTAATATGTAACCAGACTGGCCTTGAACTCACAGATTCACCTGCTGCTGCCTCCCAAATGCTGGGATTAAAGGCCTAAATTTTTCTAAATTTTTGATATTTTAGAGTGTCAGGTCTTCAGCCACAGCCAGGGATAGATTCTAGTCTTTCAAGATAGGAATGAGGTCTTAACAGGCCTCAACAGAGCCCTTACCAGTCAGAGCAGCTGTGAAAGTCTCCCCCCATAGAGAAGACAGGATGAAAGCAGACAGTAGACTTAAAGGATTTCCACCATGAAAATCCAACGGTCCATTTTTAATCTGGGCTGGCATTTTAACAAAACTCCTGTGTAGCTTCTAGGCGGAAGTTAGGAGAAGCCAGAAGGCAGAGCTCCTTACATTTCTGAACAAGACATCAAGGTCAAGGCATTGATGCTCAGGAAATACCTTTTGATAATCTAGCTATCATTGATAGTTAAGGAAATATCTTTTCACTTTTCAGAGTCTTCTTATCCTAAACTGACTAGTCAGTTTCTATCTCTTGTCGTCACTAGTACTCAAGTTAATATCTACTATAATTATATATAAGTCTTCAAGATGTTTAGGTGTTTATTCACTAAAAAATGGAAAATAATAAATATGGATTTAACTCTATGCAATTAACCATAAGAAATAAAATATACAAATTTAGGCAGCATCTGATAACTTTTGTTGTCAAACGGACTACCTTTGCCATCATGAAATTGTATTTTGTAGTTTTAAAATGGGGCAACAGACATTAAAGCATCTCAAAGTGTCACAACTATCCTCACTGAGGTAGAACATTCACAGGGCTGCACGTTGTCCCTTCTGACAGAGGCACTGGCTTGTTTTTCACACTTTAACCCGAAGAGCACACAGTACTGTCTACTCCTGTCACATACTCTAGCACTCAGAAGAATGAACTGATGATCATAGCAATTCCCAACACAATGCTAATTACTAGTTTTGGAAAGAAAGGGAGAAATTTTTCAAATATTTTAAGTATTGGCTTTTCAGTCTTCCTAACTCAATTGATATAAACCCAGGGTTCATTTTGATAATGATGTAATTATAAACTACTTACACATAGTTGTAACTAGTGTTAATAATATATGTGTTACATTATTTTCCAAGCTCCTTAGGAGCTGGTAAAAGTACAGCAATACATCTGAAGCATACCAGTTCTTCTGAGGTTTTAAGACAGTTTTCATTTTTAAGGAGAACAAATATCATTTTGGACAAGCTCACAAAAGGGCTGGAAAAAATATTTCTTTATGAGGGCAATTTGAAACATTGAGATAGACTCATTTCCCCTGGAATAGCTGATTTTACATTCTCTAGGCTCATTTGGCACTGTTTCTAAGCTGATTATTGGTCTTACTAACGTTGATTTCCCTGTATACTTTGTTTAGTTGAGGTACCATTTGAACACATCCTTTCAGACATTTTGCTCCGTGGTGGCCTGCACTCTCCTTTCATCTCCAATAGGAAAGGCTAAATAGAACAGAAAGAGCAGGAGGGAAAACAGTTAATTTCATAACATAATGAGGTCTAAAAGAAGATAGATGTAATTCAATTTTTTTTCTTTCTGATTTTAATTCTGTTGTGGTGTTGTGCCATGGTGTTGTGTAATAGGTTTTTCCTGAAGACAGACAGCACTCATACACGTACTCACTCCAAATAAGTGGTCCATGGTAGACCAATGCTCACCTTGGTCAACCAATGAGTTTTGTTTGGCTTGCTTAAAAGAATGTGGGTAAGGGGTTAGTAAAGAACCAGAAATTACTCAAAGGCAGCCACATAACCAAAGCCAGCATTAGTGACCACTCCCAAATGCTAGAAACATGGGCACACTGCATAATTTATGGACAGCCTGGGGAATGTTGGGTTTTTTGTTTTGTTCTTCTTGTTTTTTTTTTTTTTTGTTTGTTTGGTTTTTTTTCTTTCCTGGTGGATCCATTTGTCTGAGACTCTTTCTTCTACAGCTCAGCTACTTTTTGTCTCTCCTAGGTATCTGGACTAATCTCTTCTCTTTTCAGGGTGCTGGAATGTTCTCTGATTCTTTCAGATATCTGTAATTAGAGAGTCTTCTGTACTTAGTCTTCTTCATAGCTTGCCTTATGTAAGAGTAACTCTCAACAGTCTTTATTATTTTTTTACTCTTGGAAATGAGAAGACCAAGTGAATCTGGTCAGTTTCAAGAAGTTCTTGTATTCATTTTGAGTTGTTTACTTTCTGTCTTACTGAGCTCAGTGCAGGTTGAAATGTTTCTATATTGAAGGAAACTGCTGTACAACACAAGGCAGTTTGAATTTTGGTGTTGGATGAGTGTGTAAAATATATTTCATAGTGAAATTGAAAATATAATGTGAAACTCTGCAGCTTCCTTTCCTGTTCTAACTGTATAGAAATAAGTTTCTTCACTGTACAGACTCATGAGTCTGGTTAATTTTGGTGTGTGGTGATACTTATTTGCTAGTTGATTTATAATAAAATATATGAAACAATTTTTTTATATTTATCAACCTATAATTTCTTAAAACATACTGGCAAACCAATTCTCAGTAAAGAGAATTCATCCTGTTTTCTGAAAACAATAGCTTCTGTAAAAACGTAGGTGTATGAGACTTCTTCCTTTGTCAATTTAGTACTTAAGGATTTACTTGAAATCCATTTGGTTCTTCACAGGCTGTTACAACCATGATTTTCAGAGAACTAAGGTGAGAAGCAAAGCCACTCTGGGAACAGGAAATTCAGTGCAGGAGCACATCAACCCTCGGGTTTTCAGTGTGATTGCAGTTTATCTATATTTAAAATACAAAGGAATCAACATGCTGGAAAGTAATTGCTCTGTTGCCATAGGGGAAAAGATTAGGAAAACTGAGTTTGAGAGAGAAAATGCCTGGGTAGTAATCCCTTTTATTATCTACTCTAAGCCATAGATGATTCTATCTAAAGCCTAACAAATAATTATGTCATGAACTATAAGGTCAGAGGACTTCAGCAAGATTGCTAAGAAGTCTCACTATCAGACACTGTCTGTGTTTCTAAGGTCAGGATCTCTCTCTTAAAAGTCTATGTTTGACAGCACTGAATGCAGCACAGATGCTAATGTGCACAGCAGGGGAGAACAATTACAAAAACTATTCATTTACTATGTGATCTCTAAGGTCTCTCCTAACTTTAAAATTCTATGTCTGTGTCTAAATTAGAGAGTCATTTTCACTTGAATTGACAAAGCTAATCATATACTTTAATTAAAATATTCTCTTTTTTTATTAAATGACTGTGTATCAGTGAAAGGATTTATGTTAATGAGAAACTCAAAATCCATCTGCAAAGCCAGGGTCAGAGAGCAGAAAGAATTTCGACAAATGATCAAGACCTTGTGAAGTAAGTTTGCTGGCGGAGCTACAGCTAAGGCCTCTACAAGAAGGATACATAAAGGCAGTGAAGAGATAAAACAGGAACAACACTAGAAACAGAGAAGCAGTATACAGCAAAAGTCAAGTTGGACTTGGTGGGAAGGCAGACAGAGGAAGGTTAAAAAATAGGTCTTATCTTCTTTTTCCCTTAGGGACCTCAGGTTTCTCCCAATGGTCTTAATTCAAGACCAACTGTCCCTAAATTTATTTTTTTGTGAATTTAAAAATAATTTGAAATCTACTTTTGATGCCAGGTATCTTCACAAATTGTGCTCAGAAACAAAATAGATATTGTAAGTAACTCAAAATCCCATGGGAAGAACTAGACTTGGGTTAGCATGAGCGAAGGCATACATCATGAACTCACCAGGAAACACTTAACAGCTTCTTAACTTTCAAGACCATCTTGAGTCTACTATCTGTAATATAAGGTAAGAAGCTGTCTTAGTTACTTTCTCATTGTTGTGAAGAGACAGGACAAAAGCAATTTACAGAAGAAAGAGTTTAATGGAGCCATTGGTTTTAGAGGTTGAGTCCATGACCACCATGGCAGTAGGCAGGTAGGTGTGACACTGGAACAGTAGCTAAAAGCTTGCTTCTAATCTACAAGCATGAGGCAGGGGACTAACTCTGAATGCCATGGGTTTTGAAACAATGCCACACCTTTTCCAACAAGACAGCAGCTTCCAGTCCTTCCCAGTTTCTCCAGATGGAGACCAAGTATAAGGTATGGATATTGTTATCATTCAAATAATCACAGATGGTCAAAGGATCCTCTTACAAGTGTGATAAACATCAGTTTCAGTAGCTATTTCTGACCCAAATGTCCCCTTGTATCTTTATATTCTTTCATTTCTTTAATAGGAGTCATGATACCTTTTAGAAACTCTTTGTTTTTTTATGAAGACAGGAGCTCATGGAATGGAGGCTATCTGCCCTTTGCCTTTTTATGCGTCTACCTCCTTGATTGCTAATATTACAGGCATGCACAATTACACCTGGCTTTATGAAGTATTTGGGGACCAAACCCAAAACTTTGTGAATACTTGGTATGCACTCATCCGATTGAGCTACATTTCTAGCCAAATGTATAGCTTTTATCCATATATCTTTGAATGAATTAACTATAAAGTATAAGATATTTACAGTAGCATCATATAGATTCTTAGAAAAAAAGGTGTTGTACCTGTTATGATAATTCTATGCACTAGAAGTATACTTCATAAACATGTATTAAGATGCAGAAAGGACGAAAGGGAGGAAGACAGTTCCCAGATGTGAATAAAGCAAGTGAGAAACGTATGGAAAAGTCAAATGTTCTTTCAAAAATATTCAACATTGAATTTGTGTGAATGAGCATACAGTTTCACAGATCCTCATAAAGCATAGTTCTTGCTGGAGGTGCTAAGTTTTATGATAAAATGATTTTTTTATGTTTAGTTTTATCTAACAACTAGTAGAACCATGTCTGAAGTGACAGTACTCACAAACACTTGGCTAAAATAATGTATTAAAAAATATAATGTGTTTATTTGAGTTAATATTCGATGCATCTGCCCTTTCTTTAGTGTTTTTGTTGTTAATAAAAAATAATTTATAGAGTTTTCTTTCAAATACCAATAGACATATTTTAGAAAACATCAAAATTCTTTAAATTATTATCTAATAGATTTCAGAACAAAACTATGAAATAGTCACTGAAATTGTATCCACTTTCGAAGTAATTATGGTGAGATGCTGGCAGAGTGTGTAAGGTGTCCCATGTCACCTTGTAGGTAGAGGTTGGATCTAAGCTGTGAAATCTGGCAGTCGTTCTCTGTAAGACACACTGTTATTCTTGTGTTGTATTATTCTATGTTGTCTCCATGATGAAAATAATATTTTGAAACCTATATTGATCATTTCATACAATAAAATATAGGCATGCAAGGAAATAATTAAAATTGAAGTCATATATCTATATATCTATATCTATGTGTGTGTGTGTGTGTGTGTTAGAAGGAAGTATGAGAAATGAGGAATAATTTAACTAGTAAAGTCAAGGTGATAAGAGCTACAAATGAGCTTAGTTGTAGCTCTGTGATAGAACGCATGCATTCTTAGCATGCAGAGTGTGGTCTCAAGACAGAAAAACAAAATGCACAAGTCAGTAAATGAATAATAAGTAAAGATTTTAAAACCATGAGAATTTAATACAAGTAAGAAGAAATAAAAAACAGATGTTCTGATTTTCAGTGGCCCCTGTTGGCAACCAATATAAATGTTCTTAAAAGATGGGCTCTCTCTGTCTCTCTGTCTCTCTGTCTCTCTCTCTCTGTCTCTCTCTCTCTGTCTCTCTGTCTCTGTCTCTGTCTCTGTCTCTCTCTCTCTCTCTCTCTCTCTCTCTCTCTCTCTCTCTCTCTGTGTGTGTGTGTGTGTGTGAGAGAGAGAGAGAGAGAGAGAGAGAGAGAGAGAGAGAGAGAGAGGGAGATGCATGCCAGAGACGGCATGCTCTGTCCCTCTTGCAAGCACATGAAAAGTATGGAGCCTGGAATCAACTTCAGGTGTCTTTCTTAACTGTTGCCCACTGTATCCTTTGAGAAAGATTCTTTATCTGAACCCTGATTTGCTTTTTTGCTAGACTGTAGGCAGCAAGCCTTCAGGAAGCTCCTCTCTCCACGTTCTCAGCAGTGGGTTACACAATTGTTCTACCACATCTGCCTTTTTCACAGGTGCTGGGGATCCATTTTGTAGATCAACATGTATTATTACTGAACATGTACTATTACTGACAAACACAGAACCATGCTTATAAACATTCCACAGTTCTAATCTTCTGGTGAAACAAGGGTCAAAAAGACCACTGCCTACCAGTCAGGGAGAGAGTCTGGAGTGTTTGGCATTTCTTTACCTTCCTCATGTCACATCTGCTCAAACACCATCTTATTAAGAATCCACATTTCTAATAAAAGTTAATGTTTTTATTCTTTTACTTCTAATTCTTTATTATAGCTCATCCATATTTGATATATTTTTCATGGTGAAAGACTAGGTGCTCATTGAATAAAAGTGAAGATATGAGCAGGCTCTTCTGCTGGTTTAGGAAATCCTTGTTTATCCTCCATGTCATAAGGCAAGGCTGTTCTCCCTATACTTAGACCTCACCAGAAAAACTGGGTTCACCAAGAGACATTTTCTATTCAAATCTAGGTTAAGCTGTTGAATTACATGTTCCCACGGCACTTTTGGCACCTCTATAATTACTTGTTCAGTGTCTACTTTTTAAAATTAATTGCAAATACTATAAGGAATAGACAGTCCCTGTGTTGTTCCACTGGATCCCTGGTGTCTGGCAATAGTAAATGGCTAACAAGTCATTAAGGGAAATTATGAGAGAAGATTAAGCAATATAAAAATCTTTCCAATTTACCTACTTTCCTTCAAAGCATGAAAATCACAAGTGATAAACGCAGAACAAGTCTGTAAGTATGAAAAGTATATAAAAGAAAAACACAAGTAAGTGCAGATTAAAGGTTATTTTCAGAACATTATTTTGGTGTAGAGATAGAAGACACAACTGTAACCACTGGTGAAACTAGAGGTGTGTCTGGTTTGTGAGGGTCACATGTCTTGTAACCTTGAAACAATAGGATCATCAATGACTCCAGTAATACTTTCATGGCTGCATTTAAAATATCAAACACAAATTACTGATTTTCTACTTCTTAGCTTCAGAAATGTGGGAATCACAAAATCATTACCTGTGATCACAGCACAGTTAATAAATCTTACATGTATTCTAGTAGTCCAGAAAGCCTTACAAAATCCAAGGGTTATACCTAGGCATAGAAGACAAAAGGCATATTCAAGGACAAAATGTGCAGAATATTTAATGACAGAGAGACACTGAAAATTCTTGCAGCTGCTCAGGCACTAATGTGCCAAAGAACTTCATGAAGTTTGAATTTGATATGCTTTTCTCCCCTGGGTATATCATATTGAAGTTGTCCCTGAGATTTCCCACAGTTAATCCTATCATAGGACTTAGAAGAATAGCAAATGGTATCAAAGATATTTCTTTTTACTTAAAATTCTTCCTAGGACAAAGAAAAAAGGTTTAAAATGTGGTTTTCACAATATCTATTATTCCCCTTTATTTAAAAACAATTTCTTTGTAGATCTTCTCTCCCAAGTGAATTTTAGCACATAACCAATAACCATTGCCCTTTTGCTCCAGCAAAATAATGTTGAATACAAATTATTGTAAGGCCCTCTTAAAGTGAAACTGAAGAGGATACTTTAAGATAAAATAAAGTGTTAACCTGCTTTGAATTTTCACCACTCTGGGGACCTGGACTAGATAGTCACTTATAACTATCTTGTCACATGACAAATGCCCTTTCACTCTTTAAAAAATGTTTTTGGATTATAGATTGAAATTGTGTCCCAATTTTACTCAGTATTCAACATCTCAAAGGAAAAGTTGAAAAGCAACAAATTACATTAGAAGGAACTAGGCAGCTTCACTCAGTTAAGCACTGGGGCTGAGGTTTTTGCATAATGAGTGCACTTAACAATCAACGTGGTGGAAACAAAGGAATTGCTATCATTCAATAATGTATAGATGTCACATGAGGTTTCTAGTTACTCCTTCTACCATTCAGCACCTAGGTTAAAAAAAAAAAACCAAAAAACAAAAAATACAAGTCTGGAAGAAAACTGACAAATCTTCTGCTAGGCATGAGGCCATCAGTCAATATTCAAGTTTGGCATTTGCTGTCAGCTAGGTAACTTGAGACTTTGTCTCATTAAGTTGTTTGGACTTTCACTTCCTAACACAATATTTCTATATTTCTCTGAGTGTTTATTCATTGAATAACATTTAAAATGTTTCATATGACAAATGCATTATTCATATAGGATATACCCATCAATCTTGAAAAGACTATACTGTCAAAGAAAAGTCCAGTTCTTACAATATTTAACAAAATTTTTAAAATGTATATATATGTATACATATGTATTGAAATTAAATTAAAATTATATCATTTTTCTTTCCCTTTCTTTTTTGTATCTATTCTCATAAGGCCCCCTTAATCTCTCTCAAATTTATGGTTTCTCTTCTTGTATTTGTGGATGCATAGGTTATTGTTTATCTCTTTGAACATTTTGTATACCTTAATAACATATTTAATAACATTGCATAGTAGTAATAGTTATTATTATTTACAAATCCAATGCATAAAAATGAGAGAACATGAAAAATGTGCAGCATTATTTAATTGCTTATAAAAGATTATTTTAGCATGTAAGTTATGAAATATAAACTTTAAAGCTAAGATACAAAATTTTTAATTTTAAAAGTAGATAACCAGTTTTGGTAGCAGTGATTCTTTATCATTGAAAACTTTACAGAATCTATTATTACAGAAACAATTATTTTCAAGATTACATGCCTTTAAAAATGCAAATCACTTAATGATTTTGCATGTTATCCTTTGCAAAAACACAGCTCATCTGGACTTTCCTACTGAATGTTATCTGACCCCAAAGCAAGTGTCACAGCATGGTTCCAAAATTACTTTGAATCCTTCTTTGTAGCATTCCATTAGGCACTTGCTTGTTAGAAAGTGTCATTTCAAAATTATAGATATACAAAAGACTAAAAGGTTTCTTCGCGAGGTAATGAATGCATTGAATAAAAAATTATTTCTATATGTAGAATAATGGTAAATATTATGAAGAAAAAGTGTATACCAAGGCATACCAATAAACAAAGCATATACAGGAAGCAATAGGGGAATCACAGGTTGAATGTTAAAATGGAGCACATATAAAAAAAAAACAAAACAAAAAAAAAACACTACCTCAAAAAACCAAGGACTGAAGTTGTTGCTTATCCATAGACTACTTCCATAACAAGGACTGAGCCTTGAATTGCAGACACAAAACTACAGAAGAAAAACAAAGCACAGCATCCTCTTATCCAAACAAATTGATCACTGCACATATTCATCTCTCTACCTTCTTGAAACTAACGCATTTGTCAACAATGAAGAAAAATAGAAAGAAGAAAGACTTAAGTGCATGGATGATTCTAGGCGAGCAGAATTCACTATGTAGGTGGTTATGTCATAACACAGACCTCAGAAGCACAGTTTGAGACTGTCTCAGGGCCAGGGAAGACCTCTCTTCTCATATTGTAGTACACAAAGTAGTAGGATTCATGTGACATGACCATGCAGCTCAGTCTGAAACAACCCAGTCATTCAATAAAATTAACCAAAGAATAGCCTTGGCATTTGCTACACTCTGTCTCATTTACAAGAAAACAATCATAAGCTTTGAACACTAGGTCATAGGTCTTAGCA
This sequence comes from Arvicanthis niloticus, assembly GCF_011762505.2. NCBI lineage: Eukaryota > Metazoa > Chordata > Mammalia > Rodentia > Muridae > Arvicanthis > Arvicanthis niloticus. The sequence continues at coordinate 9,373,385 of NC_047660.1, read as the reverse complement.
ATTTTTCTATTAAAGTTCACAATATAATAATTACTTTTCTAGAAAGTGAGTTCATATTTTGCATTATTTTCCAACACAATTTTGGGTACTCTTCTCTCTGATACTGGTACTACCACTGATTAAATTTAAACATTTAAAGTGGCATCATCCATATAATTATATGTATAATATATATAATATCCTCAAGATTCCCCTCTTTGTAAGCTGAAATGTTGAAATGTGTGTGTGTGTGTATATATATATATATATATACATATATATATATGTATGTATATATATATGTACATATATATGTTTGTGTGTATACACATATATTTGTATATATATATACATATATATATATACATTTACACACTAATACACATTTGTTTTTTATTTTTTTTCATTTGTTTTGATAGAGACAAGGAATCAGAACCATGTATCTCAAGCTGGTCTTGAATATACTATGTAGTTGGGGAGTGACTTTTGACTTTCATCCTCCTGGCTTTTTCTCCTGAATGTTGGAATTATGCTATGCTATGATACTTGGCTAAGGTTTTAGTTGAGAACAATACTGAGACCTCCTTCCGTTGCCTTTAAATGACTAAAGTTCTCTCAAACATTAAAATTTAAGGAAGTAATTTAACTTTCTGTATCCTTACATTAGAGTAAAAAATATTTTCATATTAGTATATATAAAACACTATACATATCATCCTGGGGCTTGTACTCTCTTTTTTATTCAAATTATATTATAAGTTCATGACTGATTATTTACTGACATTTTTATACAAAGACACAGATGAATATTGGCAAAAACTGATAAGACATATGATCATCTAAGTTTCTAGGCATAAATTTTTTCCTGTCAGTTTAGTAAACTGAAAAAAATGTATCTTCCTTTAAATGACAAATTAATTTCTCACATTTAGCAAAGAGATATAGCCTGGAATAGGACCCATCAAGGATTAATATATGGTGAATACAGGACCCATGACCATCTGCCTTGGAAGGACAAACTCATTTCCCCGAATGCGAGCTTTGATTAAAAGGAAGATAAATGAGAACCGTTTCTTTTGTTCTTTTTTGGCCATTTCTGACCAGATGTGCATTTTTAAATTTCATCCGTTTTTCTTACACAAATATTCGTTTTGCCCATCCCCAAATAGATGGTTGGTTACCTCTCTTGCAGTCCCTGCAGTGGCTCAGACTCAGCACAAAGGATGCATGAGATCATTCTGTTTCAAACCTAATTAGAAAAGATAAGGAGGAAAAAGGTAACTGAAAAATAAGACAGAAAAAGAAGTGGATAAGGGGAGTCTGGAGGGAGTGCTGATTAGAGATGCTGGTTATATAGGAGCTACTTGCTCTTTCTGCACATGGAAAAGTTTGGACTGGAGGAAGATTCCAGAATCTTTAAATTGGAACACATGGATTGACAGGTACTGAGCCTTTTGTCATTACCAGCAGGATGGGAAAGTTCTCATTAACTAGAGATTTCAGTCTAGATCAGCGGTTCTCAACCTTTGAGTTGTACCCATTTGTGGGGACCAAACAACCCTTCACGGGCATTGCCTAAAACCATTCACACATCAGACATTTATATCATGGTTCATAACAGAAACACAATTACAGTTTTGAAACAGCAACAAAAATAATTTTATAGTTTGGGGCCACCACAACACGAGGAACTGTATTAAAAGGTCACGGCATTAGGAAGGTTGAGAATCGCTGGTCTAGATCATTGAATAGCAGGGCAATTGGAAATAAAGTACAGTTGTTCATAAATAAGAAAAATAAAGGCTCTCTATTCTCATTTGGGAGCTCATTTAATCAGGTTAATACATTTTATTTTAAATTTAATTTAATATTTTTTTTCACTTGTTCACTTTACATCCCACTCACAGACTCCCTCCATGTCGCTCTCTCCCACAGTCCTCGCCCTCGCCCCACTTCTCTTCTCCTCTGAGTAGGTGGGGCACTTCCTGAGCATCCCACCCACTCTGGCATAGTCGGTACAGGTACATTTGAAAACAGTTTGCAAATGGCTCTCTTTTACATCTTATTTTGAAACAACTTTTCCTGTGTTTCCTTCACCTCAAGAAGCAGAAATCATACATCAGAACATGTAATGTCACTGAGTACTTATGTTTTGCTATGCAATATTTTTTGATCGTGTCTTATATGAACACTACATCCACACTGCTCTCACACTTCTATCTACACACACACACACACACACACACACACACACACACACACACACACACGTCACCCTGATGGTATGCAGGCAGGAGCTTAGAATGCTACAAACCTTGATACCCAGGCAGTGAAGGAGACTACCACCCTACTATGCCTACCTTGACCATATGAGACTTCAAAGCCCACCTCCACATTGACACACTTCCTCCAGCAAGGCCACACTTCCCAATATTGTCATTTCTTTTGGGCCAGGCAGTCAAACACTTGAGTCCATGGGGGCCATTCTATTTCTACCATCACAAGTGACAGTCAAAAACTGTCATATGTACATTTTCTTACAATTCCATACTTTTTTTTAAATTTATAACTAAACAAAATGTCCTTATATGTATATACCATGTTTTTACTATCTGCTCATCTGTGGATAAACATATCTAAACTTATTCCACCTTCTTGCTATGATAATATAGCAACAATATACAAGGTGTACAGATAGCTCTGCCGAGTCATTTGGGTATATTCCCAGGGTTGTAGGGTAGTTTTATTTTTAAATATTTGGAAAGCTTGCATACTTACTTTTGTAACAGTTGGGCCAGGTTAGCCTGCTACTTACAGTGGACAGTAGTTCTTCTTTCTCAGATCCCCAGCTAGGATTTATTGCCCTTCAGTTCTCATTGTTCTGGGAATTCCTCAGTTGTTTTTTTTTTTTTTTTTTAATTTAAAATTATAATATAATTGTATCACTTCTCTCACCTTTTTGCTCCCTCCAATCCCTCACAACCTTCTTTTTGATTTTTGTTTTTAAACTGCTGCCCTTTTTATTCATTAATTATTGTTGTATATTTTTATATTCAGCCAACCAAAATACTGAATTGTAGATCCCAATCCCTATGAACACATCCACAGAATATGAATTTTCTTTTTTTAATTTTTTTATTCTTTTTTATCAATATGCTATTGTTACTTATTGTCTATGTTAGGGGTTTACTGCTGTGAACAGACACCATGACCAAGGCAACTCTCATAAGAACAACATTTAATTGGGGCTGGCTTACATGATCAGAGATTCAGTCCATTATCATCAAGGCAGGAACATAGCAGTGTCCAGACAGACATCTATTAGGAGGAGCTAAGAGTTCTACATCTTTATCTGAAGGCTGCTAGTATGATACTGGCTTCCAGGCAGATAAATTGAGGGTCTTAAAGCCCACACCCACAGTAACACACCTACTCCAACAGGGCCACACCCGCCATCTAAAAGTGCCACTCCCTGGGCCGAGCATATACAAACCATCACACTTATCTTAAATGATGTGTTGTACCATGTTTTCATTTTCATTGCTGTATAGAATATTTTTAATTTTTAAAAAGTTCTTCAAACACCTAATGTGGTAATTTATAAAAGAATGCCGCCATAGGTTCATATATTCAAATGCCTGATCTCTTAATGATGGCATGTTTAGGAAGGATTAGAACCTTATTAGAGGAGGTATCTTATCTGAGATGGACACTGAGATTTCAAAAGTCCTCCTTGTTGACCCATACCTCCAACTTGCATATAAAAGGTAAGCTCTCAGCTACTACTCCAATGCAGTGCCTGTCTGGTGCCACTGCAAGCAAGCTCTAATTAAATGCCTTTTTTTAAATGTTTTTTTTAATTTTATATTTTATTTACATTTCAGATGCCATCTCCTTTCCCCATTTCCCCTCCCTAGAAAACCCCTATCCCATGGCCCCTTTTCCTTTTTGCTTTTATACAATTTTTTTTAAATGTTAATCAAAGGTTTTATAAGTTTGGTAGTTCAGTAGTATAGGGGCTTTCCAGGTGTTCAGTGGTCTCTATAAATTGGCTAAGTTTTAGAAGCTATGCTTAGTGCTTCCCATAATTTCAGTTAACTCAGTCATTCTGGATTTCTGATGGGGTTGAAGACCTATAGTATCATAGCCAATCCTGGCTATGATTTACTTTGAGAGAAAAGATCTAAGTGGATGGTTTTCAGCTGACATGCATTCTAAAGCCAAGAAAAAAGCCAGGTTCAAAACTAAGTGTTTTAGTTAGGAGAGATGACAGAGGTTCTGGTTAGTCAACAAAATGATGGACTGAGTATTAGGACTATCTTGTACCTCACTGGTACAATTAGGAATAATTATGCCCTAATTGTATTTTGAGAGAAAGGTTTTATTTTAACAGGAAGGGTGATATGTAGGAGGAGCTAAGGGGGAAGGAGTACGGAGAGGAAAAGATAGAGTAAGGAGAGGAGAAGATGAAGGAGAGGAGAAGCTAGGTGATGGGGGGGGGTGCATGGAGGCAGATGTTCATGTGTCTCCACCTTTCAAAGATAGTTTATATATCTAGGTTGGGTATTGAGTTACACTTCTGATTGTGCATTACCAAACTTATAAATGCCTTTTTTTTTTTTTTAATAAACTTCCTTGGTCATGTTCTCTCTCCACAACAATAGAAAAGTAACTAGGACACTTTTTAATTTTTTTTTCATTTATGCTTGTATTAATTAAATTTTGTATTTACATGTTCATGTATGAATAAGATACATTCTAATTATTTTCTTCTTCTTGTCTCAAATCTGTCTCTTCCCTACAAATCTCTTCCCAACATTCATAAACTTTTGTTTTGTCTTGAGACCCACTAGGTTTACTCAAGTTCCTCTGTGTGACTAGGAGTTTGGAACTATGTATTGGAATCTAGTCCAGCTTACTAGTGGATTTACAACAGAAGAAAATGACTCTGAGTTCCTCATAACCTTACAGTAGCCCATATAGTACAGCATGGGAAGATAGAGTCCTATGATCCTCTCCCTACCTTAAACTGACTTTGATAGGGCCAGTCTTGCTCAGACCTGGCATGGGTAACTACAGCAACTGTGAGTTCATGGTTGAAGTAGTTGTACTATTACTAGAAGATGACATTTGAACCCATAATTCTAAACTTTTACTGTTTACATTCTTTCTGGTCCCCTTTTGATTATGGTCATGAAACACTAAGGACAATGGTATAAATGTCTAAAAGATTAGCCTCAAGCAACCCTTAATTTTGGCACCTTAAGAAGTCCCAATGGAGGAGTTAGAGAGAAGACTGAAGAAGATAAAAGGGTTTGTGGCCCCATGGGGAGAGCAACAATACCAACCAACCAGAGTTCCCAGAGTTCGCAGGGTCTAAATCACCAGCCTGGGAGCACATAGGGAGGGACCCATGGTTCCAGCTGTATATGTAGGGAAGGATGGCCTTGTAGGACAAGGTGCTCCCTTGAAGGCTGGATGCCCCAGTGTAGGGGAATTTGAGGGCAAGGAGATGGGAATGGCTGAGTGGGTAGGGCGTACCCTCATAGAAACAGAAGGATGGGGGATGGGATAGGGAGTTTCTGGGGGGGTGGGGAAAGGAGATAACATCTGAAATGTAAATAAATAGAATATATAATAATAATAATAATAATAAGAAGAAGAAGAAGAAGAAGAAGAAGAAGAAGAAGAAGTAGCAGTGGTGGAGGTCCTCTGCATGTGTCACCACTCACTGCAAAGACTGAGAGTAGCAGTGGTCTAGCATATGAGCATAGATATTTAGAACAAAATTTACCATTATGTCAAATTAAACAATAGTAGTAAGATTTCCCCTAGGAACAATGAGATCCATATCTATGTTTTAGAAAGGGTTTACAATAGCATACATTAGTTCCCTCAGGTAGCGTGGACCTCAATTGAAAAAGAAGATAACCAGAGATGGCTCAGTGGTTAAGAGCACTGACTGCTTTTCCAGAGGTCCTGAGTTCAATTCCCAGTATCCACATTGTGGCTCACAACCATCTGTAATGGAATCCAATGCCCTCTTCTGGTCTGTTTGAAGACAGTAACAGTATACACATGTACATGAAATAAATAAATCTTAAAAAGAAAAGAAAAAGAAAATAACCATTTAGCTTATTTTCTCAATAGCTGGACTAAAGTTAAATAAATATGCACATTTTGCCTGATTGGTTGGTATTGCAATTCTTGGAGGTCAAAATAGAGTAAAATCATTGTAGCTTTTATTCCCTGCAGACTCTGTTGTTTATTCAGTCAAGAAACAAGTTTCAGCTCATTTTATTTATATCTTGTTACTAAGGGATGGCTCCACCAATGGTGTCTTACAACCACCAATTGGTCACTTATGTCTGGTTCTAGTGGACAACCAAAAAAATTATAAAAGTATATATTGCTTTGAGACCTTTCAGCCATCTTTGACCAACAACTCAAATGGTAGTATTCCATAACTTGAACTGGGATTTTTGCTTAGTGAACCAAAATTTTATGAACAGCATTATCCAGCCATGAGGGACTATGTCTTTCTTGTTCCTTTTATAACAAATACTTTAATTGGGTTACAAAATAATAAATATGTGTGTTTTTTGTAAACTCTTTTGGTACTGTTAACTCTGCCCTTCATCTCCCTGGACCCTTCCCTATTCAATCTATTCACTCTCAGGATTCCCATAGTTTCATTTTTCTTATGTTTTACCATCATACTTCTTTAAGTTATCCCCCTCCAAATGGCCTTTTAATAGTTTCCAGACTTCTATATGTACTCTGACTTAAACACACATAAAGATTCCAAGCTAAGATCCATTTACCAAAGACAAAATGCTGCGTTTGTCTTTTGAAGCCTGGATTACCTCATTAAATATAGTTTTTTCCAATTTCATTAACTTACCTGCAAATTGCATCATTTTGCCTTTTTTTTTTACACAGCTGAATGAACTTTCTCCATCTATATATAGAATGTTTTATTTAAAAGTTTACTGTTCAGTGTTCCTGGACTCATACAATTCCTTTAATTTTTCTTACTAATTCCTGATAAGTTTCCATTGTGGTCTGATAAGATACTAGAATCATTCTCAAGACTCTAGAATATCTCAATCTCAAACAATGGGCCTCATTGTAAATGGTAGCTGAATATACAGCCTTCTTAAGACTTAGGTGACAGTTTAGTGTCTTTCTTCTCTAACGTGCCACTGGGTAAAAATTTAGTCTGAAATAAAATAGCCAGTAAAGACACCAGAGGTAAAGAATTCAATTCTTCAAGAAAGCTTCTTAAGACAAATAATGTCTAAAGGGATGAAAAGTATCCTGTCTTGTAAGGAAAATACTTAAGCTCACAAGCTTCAGAAAGTCCCTGAAACTGACCAAATTCACTAGGTCCCTCCATCCCCAAGCATGTATAAGTAGTAAGGAGCACTGAGAGACACCTTCAGACAGGACAAGCCACCTGGAAAATAAAAAAAAGCCAATCCAACTTCCTAGAAAACTCACAAACTTGCTAAGCTTCCTTCGAGAAGATAAATAGAATTGGTGGGAAGGAACACTCTACAAAATTTTGAGCTGCCTGAAGGTTGTACGGTTCACTTCAGGATAGCAGTTTTTGTAAGCTATCACTCATTCGAGAGTAGGCTTTGATAATCGAGCTGTTTGTATGTCATTTATGCTCTGCCAAGTAGCCTCTCACTCATATTCTCATTAATAAGCCCAATAAAACTCACTGGATCACCACATTGATCTTTGGTGGATGTTTGGTTTTGTCTCCTTAGATATAATGTCATACAATACCTACCAACATTGCTTGACACATCAGAGTTTACTATTGTTTCAACTCCTCACAAAGGGTTTAAGCCTTTCAGTAACTTCAGGTTTCTCTGCTTCTAGAACCATTGATCTGTTGTCATTGGGTCTTCCTGTTGTCCCTTGTGATGGCAGCTACAGGAGACCCTGGAGCTTCTTTTGGAGTTGAAGACATTTCCATTCTCTTTCCATTAACTTTGTTCTCCCATGGTGTCCAGTTGTCCTGTCACATCTTGTTTGAGTTTTAATATTCTTCATTTCATATCTGGATTGGATAATATGTTTTTGTTACCCTAACTTTTTATGAAGAAATTACAAAGAGACAACATAATATGCCAACTAACCTCATAATGATACAAAAAACCCACATGTTCTTAATCAGTTTGACAGCTGTGAATTTCTGATTTGTTTTCTCCTTGTTTTCATTTGGGTAATGTTTTGTATCAATATCTGTGTAATGTTTTTACCAAAAACCCCCACCTTCCATCAGAGGTGCAACCATTAATAAGAAGGAAATATCAACTCATCACCAGATAACAACTATCTTGTTTCTTTGGTATCTTTAGCTAAGAGAGTTAAGGCCATATCATAATAATTGTGCCATTTCAACATTACATAATGAAGACTTATGCATAAAAATGGTAGCAAAGAATCAAAATTAACATTTTTATGTTATGTTTGTTGGCACTCTTCTGAATGTTTCTTGTAAAAGAAATTGGATTCAGCTGCAAGTGTACACTTCCATTTGCTGTTTGACCTGAGATAAGTGTTCATTACAGAGGTTAAGCACATTCCTTCAGTCCAGAAAACTGCTAAATAATGGAACAGTTTCAAATGGAAATCTTAAGTTTTAAGTGAGAGTTTTTCATATGGAAATAATGGAAATGCACTTTGTGTCAACGAGATTATTTGTGAGTTCCGAAAACCCCTTTGAGTAGAAGGATATGTGTACAACTGATAACCGGAAGTCTTGCAAGTGAAAGAAACATTGGAGAAACAATTAACTGATTTCCTTTATTTAATAAGTGTTTTAAATTTTTATAACAGATACATAATGCCAAGTGATGCTGGTTGTTTTGCTTGGTTTTGTTTTAGAAAATTTATGATGTGATCTCTATAACTCTATCTTTGTAAAAGTCATGACTAGATGAATATCATTTGATTCATTTTACACAGTCAAAGGTAGGAAAGAGTTGAAAATTTTTAGCTCATTCTAGTTAAATCATTAGCCTCTCAAAGTTGCACAGATATTGATTACATAACATTTTATTACTAATGTTATAATACCAACATAGCCTGTCAATTCATGACAGCTCTCCTGACCTTTACCTACCCAGTTTCCATTGCAGGAGAAGGCATAGGGATGGCCAGGTGTGCGCTATATGTTCAGCAAGTTTGTGCCAAGAACCAACACTAATGTTCATAAAACTTTAGCAAAGGGAACTACAATCATACCTGCCCAAGATTTTACCTCTGAGCAAATCATATGTGGCTACATAAAGAGTTGACCTAGATGTACAGAAGACACCATTTTTATAGGAAGAATCTATTTTTCAAGCTTACTATTTGGACAGGTTTGAAAGGTTTTTCTAGGATGGAGTGATGTAAGATTTTTTGGGATAACACGAAGATTTGTTTTAATATACTAATAAGAATAGAAGATTTTAAGCAAATTGTACCGTTGCTCAATAATTGCTCCTTGTGATTACTACATGGAAAGTCAGCTTTGTGTTCCACATGTGTGTATACTATTCCACTCCCTGACTTCTATAACTACAGTGAATACGGAGAGGAACATCATTAAATGCCAAGCTGATTAGTTAGGTCTCTTTTTCTATTAGTTGACAGTATTATAGGACTTTCTCAGGTATAGGGAAGGGTTTTAGAGGGAGTTATCATGAACCTCCTAATTCTTAGTTACTCTCTGCTAAAAAATATCTAGCACAAAAAAATCTTCTCTTGTATTCTTTAAGGCCATACTAGGTATGGCCACTTCAAACCTTTCTTCTTCTATACCTTAAAGAGTCATTTTTCTGAAACTATCTTTGTTCAAATAGAGTTGATTCTATAAGCGACACAAAATGACAGAATTGTAGATATTACACTGAGAAGGACCATCTGGTCATTCTTATAAGTAAACACATGAGGAACAAAAGCCCAAAGCAATTAAATGGCATGTTCATGGTCATATATTTGATGGGAAGCAGAACTAACAGACTTAATTCTCTTCTAGGTCCTACTTGCTTCCCTCCTCTCCCCTGACAAGACGAGTCAGCCTCACAGCTTTCAATGGGCTGCCATGGTATTGTTTGAAAACAGCCCACTCGAAATCTGGTGAAGCATTAAGAAAAACAAATACTGGTTGGTCTTTGTTTTGTTTTCTTTTGTGTCTTTTCAATTTGAAACAATGAATATAAAGTTCTAATGTAATTAATGCTTAAAAAAAAAAACCATCCCTTAAGTTTAACTGGACTCACACTACTCATGAAGACAAAGAACATTCTCTGGGTCCAGTAAAGCAATTACAGAAACAAACAGTTTCTCTTCAGCAAAATAAAACAGAGGAAAGGACTATTTATATATATTTCCCCTGAGGCCTTTTTTTTTTTTCCTTTCTAGAATGAGCCTCAAGGAGAAATGTAAATCTATGCTTGGATGACTCAATTATGTAAATGTACTAATTATATATGGAGAGGATTCTATTTCATATGTTTTCTTTTTCATTCTGACTAGATCTGTTTTTAGATATATGTTTTCTAGAGTTCTGAGGTGAATATTTTAACATGGGCAACTATTAGAAACATAGGTCCATTAACACTGTCGTCAACACATAGATGGTCTTTCATAAGGTGCAATGCAATTTTCGTCTCAGAGGCCATTACAATACTTTTTCATGTACTCTCAAGCTGATTTGAAAACAATGATTTGTTATGGCCTTAGAAGCAGGCTATTAAGACTTTGATGTTATCCTAAGGGACATTTTAAAGCCAGTGTTCCGTCTTCTTGGCCATGAACTTTACACACTTAACTATGTTACTATGTTGATAAATGACGAAGTTAGAACTGTCACTTTCTTTTTGCATGTATGTGTTTTGGTATTTGCATGTGGGTGCACGTGTACATGTAGGTGGGTATGTGTGTACCATTTACTTTGAGAAAGGGTTTCTCATTGTCCGGTAGCTCTTCAATTTAGCCAGACTGACTGGCCAGTAAGCCACAAGGCTCTTCCCAATTCCACCATTTTAAGACTGGGATTAAAAGAACATGCCACCATGCTCAGCAAGTTTACATACATTCTTGGGATCAAATTCAGGACCTTGTGCATGAAAGGTAAAATCTTTCCTGAGTTATTGCCCCTCAAGCCTGAAATCTAACACTTTGGTAGGTACATTCTTTATTATACAAATACATACATGCCCAAAATAAGGAGAAGAGGGAGGAAGGGGTGGAGAAGGAAGAGGAAGGAAAGGAAAGAAAAATAGAAGGGCGTGGGGGAGGGGGGAGAAATGGTACCATAATACCATATGATTATTTTTAAATGCCTAATTTATACAAAATAGATAATCATTCTAATATTCAAAGCAATTGAAAGAACTGTGAAGTCTTAACATTGTCAACTAAAGGAAACATGTGCAAGGGTAGCCAGCTCCTCAGCACTTGAGTTTTCATTTTTCATTTAAATTGAATTCTTCTCTTAGAAAAGTAATTGATTGTATAATGTTTGTCAAGAATATTCAGGGAAGTGAATTAGCATTATTCAGAGGAGTGATGAGCTACAGGAACAGGGTGAGGATCTGGGATTAGGCGATGATAAACTGAGCGTCTTTAAGAGACTCTGTTCACTGCACAGAACTTTGTTTATTGTCTTGCTTGTTCCTTGACTATTTGCATCTATTGTATTGCTAGTTTCTCAACCTAGAACTGACCTTAATACTTGCATGTAATTAAAATGGTATAAAAACAAAAAAAATAAAGTTGTTAAAATACAAACATACAGCTATAGAACATATAGTGAACACCATGTTTTTTTTATTTTACAGTTACTAATTTTCCATGCCAATACATAGTATTAGTTTTTTCAGATAAAATATCCATACACATTCAGAAACGACTCCAAATGCAAGCCATGCTTAAAACTAAAATAATCAAAAAACTTCTCCCTTCTACCCTCAATGTTCTGTGCAGACTAGTCAATACTGGCGATTTAAGCCTTTGACGTCAAGGTTTTGAAATATTGTCAAATACTTTAGTCTTTATATTTTATTTTTCCAACTTTGCATCAATAACACTCTTTAAAAAAAACTATACATTATGATTCTCAGAACTCCTTCCCTATGCCGCTAGCATGTTCTCCCTGCCCAAAGACTGAAGTCACCAGCTTGCCAAGATTGGAAGAAACAGAGGCAGGGTTTCAAGAACAGGCTTAACAGGCTGATAGGGCATGATGTCACCTGACTGCCTTCCACAACATTCCTTCCTCCTGTAGGTTTAGAGGCACCTTCCTTCATATCTGTGGCCATCATCCTGTAGAAATGGGTCTGTGACTGCACCTGATATCTGGCTGCAGCCATACCTCCAGAACGCCGGCTCCTTCTACACTGTGGAGAGCATGCCTGCTTCCAACATGAAATGCCCCTGTCTCACGGACCTGCAAGTACTTGTGCAAAACTTTCCAACCAAGCTCTTCCTGATAGAGATGTCAGAGAAGGGCACTCCTTTCTTATTTCCACATGGTGGGAACTGGGAGAGCCTGAAAAATACAAATCAATTTTCAAAAGTATGCTTTATGCTTTTGATTTGCAATGAGGAAAGAAATTAAAAATATTATTTGGATATTTAATTTTCTTTTTCAGAATAAACTGAAAGTGCACATACTAGTTTAAGAAGACAAAACACCATCTTTAAAAAACAAATCTATGTCTTTTTATTTTGTATAGGCATTGATTTTTTTTATTTTTATTAAAATACATATTTGATTACATTTTTAAAATGTTCATGTAAAACTGTTTGCAATTTTTAAATTGTGTCATTTTTTTATATACTTGGATATTTTCTAGAAAATTATATACAATAGAAATAAATTTAAGATATTTATATTTATATACATATATAATATAATGTGATATGTTATGATTTATAGCAATTCCTAATTTATTTGTAATTATTATTTAATGCAGGTAATATTGAGTATCTTTTATTTCTTTATTATGTTAAAGGCAACAAAAATACGTCCATCTTAGAGATGTTTTCAAATGAAAATTTTTATTTTTAACATTTTATTTTGATGAAAGGCAACTGGACATGACAAAATTGTCAAGTATGTGACTAAGACTGCGGTCAAACGTAGCAAAACATGTCATCAAGAGAAGTCTAAGCAATATCTAATTTGCAAAATACTCATCTTGGAGTTCTTTATTCACATCCTTCATATCTAGTTTTTTTAAGGTGGTAACATTTGTCTAATACCATAGTATGCATACAAATAAGATGAAATGAATACTGCAGTTTTGGAAGCCTTTACTGTTAGCATCAGAACTGTCCTGGGACAGCCAGAAGCTGTTACAGCCAGCTTCTGAACCCAGAGATGTCATCCCTAGATGACATCGACCCTCCTGCTTCCATTGCCATGGCACCCGCCACACACCCCCCTTCGCATGCATTACTGCTTCAAGGCCAGATAAAACACATTGACCCTGACCCATAGCTCTCTTCCTTCCTCAATTCTTCCCTTCACTCTCCCTTCAGAGGCACTTCTGTCAATAAAGCCTGTCACGTGAGATCTGTGCTGGCTCAGTGTGATTTGTCCAGGAGTCTTCTGCTTCATCTAACATTTACTACTTCCAAAGAAACATTGTTATTTTGGAATGCCATGTCATACAAAAATTATAAGAAATAGCTCAGGTATCAAGAGTTTGCCGATCATGGTCACAACATGGGTCAATGTAATTCTTCCAGAAAAACAATTAGTTCTGTATTATAAAGGGAAGGCCTGTGTTCAGTCCCCATCCTTTTGTTACAATAGAAATTATAGAGTATTTTTAAGTAAGTAAAACTCTGTGTGCTGTTATCAAAACATGTGGCTTTGTTCATGGGCTATGTGCATCTGAACTGAGACAGAAATGCCTACACAGCCTGTACTTTACTAAGCCTTGTTCCTCATTAGTGACTTTTAAAACTAAGAATAAATATCATATATGTTTTTACTTAGAATGTGGTCTTTTATTTCAATTGTCTAATTTTAAAACTTAAAGTAAGTGAGGTTATTTGTCACTGCATCTACAATTTTTATTTTCTGAATTAATATTTTGTTATTCAAATCATGTGTGTACTACTGACGTTTTACTAATTAGAAAAGTTGGTAGTGGTATGTTAACATTATTGTAATATACAATCCACAGAACACAAGAAGACTAACAAGCAAAAGGGCCCAGGTGATGATGCTTCAATCACACTTGGGAATTAGAGGGAAGGAGGGCCCTGGGTAAGAGATGATGGGAGGAGGGGCAAGGGGAAGATGATCAGGTATGGGGGGGGGGAGGGGACCAGACAGGAGAGAAGCCCTGAGGACCAGCAGAATGAATAAAAATATGTAACCTCGGGGCATTGGGGGATGGGGGGGAACTCTCTAGAGATTACAAGAATCTTGGGAGGTGAGAGACTCTCAGGACTCACAGGGAGGGACCTTAGATGAAATGCCCAACAGTGGAGAGAGGGAACTTGTAGAATCCATATCCAATAGAAAGACAGGACATCATGTGGAAGGATGGGGTTGCCATCCTACAGTCAAAAACTCTGACCCAAATTTGTTCCAGTCTAAAAGAACTACAGGAACAAAAATGGAGAAGAGCCTGAGGGAAAGGGGGTCCAGTGACAGGCCCAAATTGGGTCCAATTTAAGGTGAGGCTCCAGGGCCTGACAATATTATTGATGCTATGATGTGCCTAGCATGGTTGTACTCTGAGAGGCCCAGGAAGCAGATGACCAAGAAGATGCAGATACTTACACCCAACCATTGTACTGAAGTCAGGGACCCCTGTGGTTGAATTGGGGGAAAGACTGGAAGAAGCTGAGGAGGAGGATAACTCCACAGGAAGACCAGCAGTCTCAATTAACCTGGACCTCTGAAATCTCTCAAGACACTGAGTCACCAACCAGGCAGCCTACACTAGCTGGCCTGAGGCCCGAACACATGTACAGCAGAGGACTGCCTGGCCTGGCTGGGGGTTAGGGAAAGCATCCTCTTGGGGTCAGGGGAGAGAAGGAATGGGATGAAAAACTGTGGGTGGGGCGACTAGGAGGAAGGCAGCAGCTTGACTGTAAAAACATAAAAGTAATTTTAAAAAATAGCAGCAATGCTATTAAATTTGATTTTGCCCTATGTCTTATTCAAAAGCCCAGGGTTGACATGAAGGATCACTGTGGCACCGCCCAGCACAGAGCACTCCCTCATCTGCATCCCTTCCTCAGATGATGGGTACCACGTGCCTCCTGAGTATGAGGTTCTCAGTCTTTCACTGAGATATAGGGACAAATAAAACACAGAGCAAAGCACATCTAACGGGGCTATGGAGGGTTTAGAGGAAAGAATTAAGGAAAAAAACACTAATAAAGTTCCATATCTCAAAGTAAGATAAGAAGAAAAGTTTCTTGCCTAAGATGCCGTTTTGGAAGAGGCTCTGAGGAAATGGATACAAGATTTAGTCAAACTGGTTTGTTAGTTCTTTTGAAAATTACAGCCTTACACATTGGAGAGCATCCCTGAGGTCTACCAAAGAGATTTATATGTAGCAGCCCTCTAAATTAAATGAAAATCTGTACAGCCACTTTACAGACTAGAGTGACAGACTCTTTTTACAGGTTTTGTGGCTGTTCCATTTATTGTCTCTGTTGTGTTTTATATCCATACAAGCAAGCAGCCATGTTAGACTGACTCTTAGACAGCTATTAATCTGAAGTAGCATATTACAACCCATCCATTTTAGCAAGAATTACACTGATAACACTATGTGGGCTTTCAAATGCTGGGAAGAAATCCTGAATTACCTTCCAGTTCTTAATCAGCCTAGAGTGCTAGGTATAAACAGGAAAAGTGCTAGGCTTCATTCACTACAATGGAAGGTTTGTATTTTCTCGAAATCATGAAAAAGGCATTCTTTATTATCTCTCCTGTCCCATTGCAGAATACAATCATGATTTGATCATCTTTCACAAGCTCCACCATGAATCTGTCAATAATTCTTACTATATTCCTACTAAATACATTTCAAATTATTGCACTTATCCATGATAAAATATATTTTGTTTTTAGCTATTATCAGCTCTGTCCTAAACCATTAAAACCTAATAATAAATACAGAGTGGCATATGTACCTTACCTAAGACTTAGAGTTTAAAATACACAGTTATGAAAAGAGAGCATCCTGGATAAAGTAAAGACTCCTCATATCCGCATGAAACATGCCTATTGCTTCTGTCTTATACTTCTACGTTCTATGTAAGGGTCAGAGTTAGAGCAGGCTGGTGAGTTGAGAAAGGAAGCAGCTATAGATGGGAAGAAATCTCACATGGCAGAAATAGGCAAATTCTTTGAGGGTCCTGTGAGGATTCTGCAGCAAGAACAATTGGCATTCTAAAGAGGAGAGTGAATACAATTACCAAGGCAGTTTCACAGACATGTGATACTTTAAACTTCACACAGTTTGAAAAGTGGCATTTTTTTTTTTAAATTATTGCAACATAAAGGGAAAGTGTTTATCTCTATCCTCAAAAGGCTAGTAAAACTTGGCAACAAATTCATTATGTAATGTTCTAAATTTAGTTACTACTATGGAGAACAGTATGGGATATATACAGTTTTACAGATACCGGTCAAAAGAGGCCATGATAAGAAATATTGATATAAATGTGAGGCTAAAGAAATTTGAATGTTTTATGATTGTCTCTTTAATCTTCAACTATGTGTCTATAATTTTCAGCAATTATAACTCAGATGAAATGTCACCAGGCTCATTGTACATCCATGTTGATTAAACTACAGTATAACTCAACGAGGCACGTGTATTTATTTTTCTATGAGACTTTAGCAAAATTGCTTCAATTGGTCTCATCGAGACTGATCATCTAAATGAAGAACTTTTTAGTGTCCTTGTCTTGGGGCAGCAGAACATCAGCATGGTGTGGCCCCATGTGAACTGAGCCATTTTATTTTTTAAGATTTTTTTAAAATTTTTATTTTAATAAAAATTTTAAAATATTGTGTCACTCTCTTCAGACACACCAGAACAGGGCATCAGACCCCATTACAGATAGTTGTGAACCCACATGGGGTTGCTGAAAATTGAACCCAGGACCTCTAGAAAAGCAGTCAGTTCTTTTAACCGCTGAGCCAACACGCCAGGCCCCTACACTGAGTCTTCAAGATGTAGGGTAGCTTTGCTTTCAGATGTTTGAAAAGAGATATGATTGGCTTATTTTGGGAGGTGATTTCTAGTCATATTCTCTCCGGTACATTATTGTTCATTTTCAAAAATTCTTCATAGCATTAAACAAGAGTACTCAATTGAGGCAAAATATAGTAAACAACAGTTACTTCTGCTGTAGCTTTCCAACAAAGGATGATGAATCATGCAGTTCTAAGGAAAGCAGTGTTCAGTTTCAGTTGGTGGTTAAACACTTCTCTTCGAATAATTATATTATGCCAATGGCTCCCTGTTCAAACCTCTGAAATAAAAATATCCTCTTTTTGCCTGATAAAGTAATGCATTTGTACCATGTAAAAGTATTTATTTTTAGAAAAGACAAACATGCAATAATATTAGCATTTGTAGTAGGTAGACAAATATGCAATAAATTACATTGTTTGATAGTGCAATGGTTTGTATTCTATGAGCACAGTAAACATTTAACAAACGAAGTACTAGAAATATAGATCTTATGTTTAGCATTTTTAAAATCTATATTTAAAATCCTTAAGTTCACATGTATATCTATTAGCTATAGAATTATATTGTAGATAGATAGATAGATAGATAGATATAGGCATAGCATAGATATGGATATGGATATAGAGATGCCATACATAGTCAAATTATGACATGTATAGCCCTCTATTACATAGCTGTACAATATAGTATCATTTAGCTTCTTAGCTTTATATTTTTCATTGTTTTTTTTCTTTCGCATTCTTCTTCTTTTAAATAGGGTGTTTCTACACAGCTCTTACTAGCCTACAACCTACAGTGTAAATAAGCATGCCTTTCACTTACAAGACCTTCCTGCTTCTAACTCCTGAGTCAGAGGATTGCAGATACATACCTCTATACCAAAAAAAATACAGCTATTTTTTTTATTAGGAATTGAAATTATTCCTGGAAAACTTGATGTTTGTAATAGGATTACTTTCACATTATTAACAAGTTTGTGTTCAACTTAATAACAGGTAGAATTTAGCTATCTGTACTTAATAACTGTAAAATATGTAAAATTTAAGGTTTGTTTCAGTTATAGTGACAATCTATATGCAATTTTAAAAAAATCTCAACATCATCATAAATTGTCAGTTAGGATATTGATACTGTAGGATAGCAACAATGATAAAATTCTTAAATGTGCCAAAGTTTCTCAGGACTCTTTTAAAAGATGGTTGCTTTATTTAAAAAAAAAAAAAAAAAAAAAAAAAAAAAAAAAAAAAAGATAAATCTGATTTCTATGGCAACTTGCAGGAATATCTGGCACAAAGAAAGTACGCTGGTTGTAATATTCTCGGCTGCTTTCTCAAACAGAGGGGATCACAGTGGCAGAGAGGAGTGAGCACAAATGTGTGAGCAGAGAGATGATGCGATCTAATAGGGTGTAAAGTAGCTGTACCTCAGTCAGTAACACAAAATGTCAATTCTTACTCACCCCTATTCAAACAACCATGCATGATTTCTTCTGAAATTACTACTCCAGGCTTGACACTTTCTTCATTAGATTTTTTATTGCCGCCTATGCACAATGCTAAACCAAGAGTGAATAGTTGGGGCCTGCAGTGTCCTAAAGCTGAGCCCCTCACTCACAGTCTCCTTGTAACCAGAGTAAGGCTGCCAATTAGCCATGGTGTAGAATACACAGGAATTCACTGGCCAACAATGTCTGTTTTCTCAAATTATTCAAAATGAACAGGAATACAATTTTTATAGTGATTTTGTTATTTAAAACATACATGAAATGTACTGCCTTAAGTGCTATGGAAATATATGAAGCTTTTCGTCAAGAAACCCAGAATAATGAATTTAAAAGAACATTCAAAGCAAACCAAAAGAGAGAAATATTTAAAAGAATACTAAAGTTTGTTCTGACCTTTAGCTAAATTGTATTGCTCAACAGCATAACTTGAAAATGAAAAAGAAAATAATGACACACTTGACTTCCAGTTTCTACGAATTTCTACTCAGCTCTGTGCAATAATTAGGTAACAGACTACGCTCCAAATGTAAACGCTTACAAAAAGAAATCATTACTTCTCAAACTGTGTACATTAGTTCTCTCAGCACAAATTAACTGACTCTGAGTTTGTGATAAAGCTTCAAACTATTGGGCAGGACTGCAGGTGTCCTGTGGGTATTCTGTGGGTGAGTTGCAGCTCAATACTATGTTTTTTAGCTCATGCATATTAATGGTGCCTTGGTTCCACACCTGAGTTACATGGAAGGACTCCATGTTCACTAAGGTCATGTGGCTAGCAGTTTGGAACTGTTAACCATTTGTTCCAATGTTAACTCTGAGTTAGGTTTTTATTATAATCTCTTTTGGAGTTTTTCAATGAACAAGGCAGACAGGAGTGACGTACTCAAAACCCTGATTTGAGATTCTGGAAGAAGAATCTTCATTTTTGGCATGACTGTTCGGTTGAACACATTCCAAAGAAGGTCCCACATCAAAGAGTGTTTGGGAAGCACACATGGGGCTCAGAGGTTAACAAAATAGGGGGAGAAAAGGAGGCTGAAAAGTTGGGTAGATAGAGAAAGGCGAGTGGTTAAAGGGGGATTTAAAGTATAGGAGGTCAATGTGACCAAAATACAGGGCATAATACTCTCAAATAATGAATGAAAAGTCATTCAAAGAAAAGATATAACTTCCTGAGTGGAACAACTGTGAATATATATATATATATATATATATATATATATATATATATATATATATAATAGTTTAAGTTTATTAAGTAAAGATTTTACAGCAAAAGATACAGTTCTTCCATGATGGGTAAGGAAGGCATTCTTGTCAGAATCATTTAAGACAGGCTCAGTCTGGTTTATGCAATGGGGGAGATGTGGAGAAATTTTGAGGCTGCCTGACAGGAATCTGACATTGGCCAAGGACAAGGAAATGGGCTGTTTGGAAGGAATCTGACATTGACCAAGGATAAGGAAATGGACTGCAGTCAGGAATCTCTGACATTAGGCTAGAACAAAGAAGTAATTTCAGGCAGAAATCTAAACCCTAAGCTAGAACAAAGACGTAGGCTTCAGGCATGAAAATGACTTTGGGCTAGGACAGGGAATTAGGCTCAGATATTTTGGACATCCTGATAAGCCTTTAGAAACAGTGATCATGGGACTCTGTTTATTGTCTTGCTTGTTCTTTGAGTATCTTGGTTTATTGTCTTGCTTGTTTCTTGACTATTTACATCTATTGTATTGCTAGTTCCTCAACCTAGAACTGACCTTAATACTTGCATGTAATTAAAATGCCATAAAAGCAAAAAAGGAGAAGGAGAGATGGGATAGGGGGTTAATGGGGGGTTGGGGTAAGGGGATAACATCTGAAATGTAAATAAATAAAATATTGAATTTAAAAAAAGAAGATATAGTTCAGAAAGCCTAATATATGCACGGCCTTGTGTTCAATATTTAGCTCTGAAAAAGTAAGAGGAAATGATGGAAGTGTAGAATGAAAAATTATAAAGACCATTTTATGAAACATATATAGGCTTTTTCTTTACCCTAAACCTGAGCAAAAGAATGCAAGTTCCAGAAAGCGGAACTGCATGTAAGATTTCAGGCTTTCATTGCCCCAGGACACATTCCCAGTGGAGGGCATTATCCCTGAATCAGAGGATACTTGCTGGATTAACATTCCTCAAGCCTCAGGGTGGGGCTATGGCACGTGAGAAATAGTTAACCTAAAATAGTTGGTAATGACAGGGTAGGGCACAGTGACATGGTAAAACCACATTTTTGAGAAAAATTAGTGTGCAGAGTGATTTTCACATGGCTCTAAATCATTTGGGGTTGGTTCCTCTGAAATGTTCCACTATTTTTATGTTATGTATCCTTGACAACCCCTCACCCCCTTCCCACTCCCCTGGTTTGTGGTTTACTCCTTTTAAAAACCCTCCTCAGACTGACTGGCTTTGTCAAACTCTACTCCTGCATGAGTGCGCAGTTTGACCACTGGCTGCCAGCTCTCTTCCCTAATAAACCTCTGCTGATTGCATCCGGGTATGGTTTCTTGTGATTTTTGGATGGTTGTGATTTCCCAAGACTTGAGGAAGGGTCTCTCGAGTTTGGGGGGTCTTCAGAAGGAGGGGAGAAGGGAAGGAGGTGAGGGGAGAGGAGAGGAAAGGTGAAAGAGAAATCTGGAGTAGAAAAAATGTTTTTGCTTAGAGGGTTGGAGGGAGATGTGGATGTTAATTGACAGACACAAATTCTGAGTGTGACACATTGATCAATATCTCCACTGTATGTCTGTAACTAATAATATTAAGTAATGAATTAGTTGAGTTGTGGATAACAAGACAGGAAGGAATAAAACATACTTTAAACCATTAAAATATAAACCATCCCTTCCTGCTTTATTATCTTGTGCTCAGCGCCAGATTCATGACAGTAGATCAGGAAGTAAAGAGAAGAAGAATTAGAATGTGAGTGTGAGTCAGAGGAGAAACTTGGGCATGAGAGCAGAGCTAGCATTTGACAAGGACCACACATCCTTTCATCAGAGCAAATAAGGATATCATTCTTTCACGGATATGATTACTGTCAACCAAAACTGTATAGAATTTCATTTGCATTTAACAATAGTTACAGATGAAGTGCATCTGCTTACTATATACTGATTCTCTGTGAGCTGGTCCATGTGTTAGGACAGTGCACTTGAGGTTGAACATTAACATCACCTGAGCATCCTGGCAAGTGATCCATGAGAGCAGGGTACAAAAAAAATCTTTCTCAATAACTGCCTGTGTATACTGAAGGCCAGCTAGCATTGAGCTTGTGTAAGAAAAGCAGGCCGTGTTTTCCAGTAACTTTCTATACAATAGCCTATTGAACGTTTTGGTTGTGCTTTTCTCCTTTTATAAAACTCTCTCTAAAAATTTTAATATTTTTTATTCTTCTTTCTTAATTACATTAATTTTAAGGTAAATTGTATAACACATTGCACATAAGACACAAGGAATATGAGAAGTCCCAGGGGATTATCAATCTTTTGGGGGATTATGCTCCACAATTCTATGAGCATTTATACATATGTTTAATAAATATATTTTTAATTCCTTGATGATGAACAAATCCTTACAAGAGCTAAATGGAAATGAAAAAAAAAAATGTGTTCTTTCTTTCTTTAACACTAACCAAGCTAGAATTTTTTATGTCCCCATCAGCTGTGAGTCAAAGCCAGGCCCTCTAAAGACACTAGTGTGTTTTATACCTGGTTGCTAAGCACTTGTCAAATGTGTGAAGTCCTAAAGCAGCGTCTCTGCTCCACCATCACTCATAAAGGGTAAAGCTGGTCTGGTTGGTTCCATGAATATATTTGAAAACACATTGCCGCATGAGGGAGATAGTTTGTGTGTGTTGACATTTATTTCTTCTTTTGCCGGTGTGTATTTATAAATTGTCCCCTTGTACTTGTGTCATCTCACTAATCTTTCCTTTTAGCAGATCCTTTACACCACGTTGTTAGTCATTCCTCACTTTTTTCAGAAAGCCACCTTTAGAAGTAAATTGGCCACTGTTGTCCTTTTAGCATATCAAGTTTTAGGGGGCAAATTGGAACCTTAGAAATGTTTTATAACGTGAATGCAATGCTTCACAGACATCTCAAGGAACCGCTCTACTTGGGTGAAATCATTCTTTGTCATTTTCTCTTTAACCTTTTCAATGACATTGTTATTTTAAATAAAAACATTATCATATCATATATGCCTGAATAGTCTAATACAGCCGACTGGATCCAATAGCAGTGCTTGTGGATATAAGGTTTCATGGCTGACCATTGAGAATTCGATAAACAATTAAAAGACTCATCCTTGTGAAATAATTCATTTTACTGCAGTTATTAGCTGGTCATAGATCTTTGTTTACACATACACACACATACACACACACACACACACTCACCTATATAACAGTAACTACCAAGGAAAAAGAGGCAATCAGTAATAGGGGTAGGGGGAAATGGGAGGGTTGGAGGGAGAAAATGGAAACGGTAAAGGAAAAGGAAAAGGAAAAGGAAAATAATATATTTTAATTGAAATATTTAAAATTACTAAAAAAATGATGGATATTTTACATCAGCCATTAGTCTGATCTTTTATATTATTCCAAAATGAATCCTTAAAAACTCATCTATTTAATTATGATTCTACTCCATTGAACATTAGAACATAATAGAATTTCTTCTAGGATAAGTATGGCCTGAATTTCTAAAAAGACCATTCCTAATAGCCTTTTCTGACAACATGTTCATATCTTATTTTGTAGGGGTTGCCTTATGAACACAAAAAACTCACATTATAATATACAGTAACACTATATAGGTCTACTTAATACTGTGTTATAATTAATCTTCCTAGGACCACACCATTTGGTTGAGTTACTTTGGTTAAAAACATTTTGAAACAAACTTTTATGTAGTTGTCTGTAAGTGTGACCTGAAGTTTAGATTTTATTCCTGTCAGGAAATATTTTGCTTTCTCTAAGTATTTCTTTTAAAGAATGTACTACAAGTTTTTTTTTGTTTTGTTTTGTTTTTTTTTTTTTTGATGAAGATTTTTATACTG
Source organism: Arvicanthis niloticus (assembly GCF_011762505.2). Classification (NCBI taxonomy): domain Eukaryota; kingdom Metazoa; phylum Chordata; class Mammalia; order Rodentia; family Muridae; genus Arvicanthis; species Arvicanthis niloticus. The sequence goes on along the minus strand of NC_047660.1, from coordinate 9,349,549 downwards.
AATTCTGTTAAGTGTTTGAGCTGTTTTCTTTAAAGCAGCCACTATAATGTGTTAGATACACTGGAGGAGGCAGGGTTAATTATTTTTCACCAGAAATATTTAGGTTCATTTCCTTATGGGAAGCTACTTTCTGTATAAATAGATATATTTTAGAAAACTCTCTTTCAACCTGTAGAGACCATATCCAGAGGTTAGGCACTGCCCCAGGTTGAGGGATGGTGCCACCAAAACCATCTCAAAAACTTTAATCCAGAATTGTTCCCGTCTAAAGGAAATACAATGACAAAGAGTGGAGAAGAGACTGAAGGAAAGACAATCCAGAAACTGCTCCACCAAGTGATCTATCCAATCTGTAGCCTCCAAACATTATTATTGCTGATGTTAAGAAGTGCTTGCTGACAGGAGCCTGATATACCTATCTCCTGAGAGGCTCTGACAGAGCCTGACCAATACAGATGCAGATGCATGCAGCCAACCTGAGCACCAGGGATCCTAATAGAGGAGTTAGGAGAAGGACTGAAGGAGCTGAAGGGATTTGCAACCCCATAGGAAGAATAATAACAGTATTAACCAACCAGACCACACAGAGCACCCAAGAACTAAACCACCAACTAAAGAATACACATGGAGGGACCCACAGCTCCATCTGCATATGTAGCAGAGGGTGGTTTTATCTGGCATCAGTGGGAGGATAGGCCTTTGGCCTTGAGAACACTTGATCTTGATCATAGGGGAATGCTAGGGTGGTGAACAGGAATGGGTGGGTGAGCACCCTCATAGAAGCAGGGGTGAGAAGGGAAAAGATAGGGGGGGTATGTGAAGAGGAAACTGAGAAGGGAGATAACATTTGACATGTAAATAAATAAAATAACCAAGAAAAAATGAAAAAAGAAAACTGTGTCATTATTCTACTGATTATAGTTCTCCATCTTAGTATAATGTGGGTTAGAGTTTCTCACCAACCAGAGTATAAATAATGTGAGATGCTTAGCCAGTAGAAACCTGTAATCTATAGCCATACCGCATCCTTTCATCTTGATTTAGTTTTCAGTTTCCCTTGCTGTATTAAATCATACATTGCACAGAAGTGGCAAAAAAATTAGCTTAATAGATAAATGGGGGAATCAGTTCATGAGTGAATACATAAAGCTCATATTTCATTCAGTCAGCTGTCACCCCAACAAAAAATGAGTTTGCCTCTCTCATCTCAAAAAGGCTTGGTTTTTCTATCTATCTACCTTCACAAAGTAGAATACAGCTACCTTCCAGGCAAAGCTCACATACCACAGACCACAAAGCCCTGTCTGATGTCTCTTTTCAGAAGAAAACTCTTAGTTTTCTAAACTCCACATGACCCTGCCTATCCCCCAGCAGATGGCACAGACTGCAGTAAATTGACTAAATAGTCATTGAGTATTTCTTAGTTTCAACATGTGATTTGTGGTCCTTTTTTATTCCCCATATCTTTTAACCATGAACTGCATGCCAAGGTGCTCAAAGACCCTAGATTTATAGCACTATACTGAATGTGTAAATATGTCATCACTTTCTGTATGTATAAGGTAATTGTAGGTGTACCATAATATATGTAGATTTACTCAATGGATATTATAAATGGAGTAACCTTGTAAGTGACTTGAGTTTCCCTGTATGCTTCCAATAGTCCAATGACTATCTTTTCTTTTCCCCAACATTTCTGTAGTCTACAAACACAAAAATGCACCTAACTGTATAAGGCCATTCTGCTAACCTGTTTTTTTTTCTGTGAACAATTAACATTTTCTTCATTTCTTTAATCTTCTCAAAATGCAGAACTCATTTATCTGCAACTAAATTGAGAGAAGAACAATTCCAGCCAGGTCATTTTAAATATGAACATTTAAACAAGTTGAAATGATAATGGCAACTCTAAATTATATGTCAACAGTTTTATAAAAGAATGTTTTATGAATTTCATATTTCTTTTATTGAGAAACTCTTCTCAAGAAATTATTATATGCAGATGAACAAACATGAAACTTTCTTGTATTTGGGGAATTTATTGTTAACTCATCTGTGTTAAGATGACTCATTTTACCTACAAAACTTGACAAATTATATAATTCTATTTTAATATTCTGTTTTTATTGAAAATGAAGAAGGTATTTCTATTTCTAGTGCTTTTCTCTCTTTTACATATAAATTTGTTGACAATGGTACAACATTTTTGGATTAATTAATCTAATGAACCCATCTCTCCTTTTTCCTCTCTCCATCACTTTAGTCTGATGCATTTTCTTAATGAATTATCATGATGTTTTCAAGTAAGGTGGTTCTGTTTTCTATTGTCTTCCCTGTGTGTGATGACCACTCATATTTTGATTTATTCATTAGATATTATTATTATACTATAGAAACCTGTTTATTCTCTGATGGAACAGGAATAGGGTGGGTCAGGAGGGAAATGAAGGTATAGAGAAGCAAGGAAGAGTAAATGGAGGAGAAAAATAATCAGGATATATTATGTGAGAAATGAACCTATTTTCAATAAAAATGAAAAAATGAGAAATTTATTAAAAAACCAATAAAATATTATTTAAAACAAAACAAATAAATAAAAAAAAAAATAGTTGACTATGAAGTTACTAGGAGAACCAAGGAAGACAACCCAATCAAATTTCCAAGTCTTTAGCTTGGAGATAGAAAAGGATCCCCTCAAAGAGCTAAACTACTAAATAATGTCATCTGTGAAGGGTCAGCAAGCGTTAGAAACAGACAAAGGAGTTTCCCCTATACAGAGGATCCTAGGCTGTTCCCAAAGTATCAAAAAAAAAGGGTATGAGGTATGGGAGAGACTATGTCAGCCAAGAGCTCCTTCAAAAACAAAGGAATAAAAAACCCTCAAAAATGCAAGCAGAGTTTCTAGAGAATGATTAATAAACCATTTTTAATGAATAAGCATTATTTATTACACATGTAAAAATGAACATGAATTTAAAATGAATTATGTAAATGAAAATATAACATACTGGATTTTCAATACATTACTTTGGAATCAATGGGTAATAATTATAAAAACATAATACTTGTTAGGTTAGGATGTAATATACACATACATGTGTGTATATATATATATATAATATATATTATATATTTATATGTAACATATATAAATATAAATGTAATCTATATTCAGTGGATTAAAGATGTTTGACTCTTTTTTTACTTCTTACCCTTAGCTTGATTTATGCGTACCATATGGGAATTTCTCTGAAACCTTTATTTTAGTGTGTAATGAATGCATAAGGAAACAAATCTCTTAATTTTCTGAATGTGTTTATGTTGGCAAATTCATGTTCTCCTGAGTAAGAATTCAATATCTCCAAATATTAAAAATTGATATCTTAACTGTTTATAGTAAAGATGATAATTACTCCCTTACTTAGGGTTTATATTGCTGCATCAAAACACCATGACCAAAAAGCAAGTTGGGAGAGAAAGGGATCATTCTACTTACAGATCCACATTGCTGTCACCAAAGGAAGTCAGGACAGGAACTCAAATGGGGCAGGAACTGCAGAAGTTGATGAAGAGGCCATGGCAGGTTGCTGTTCCCTGGCTTATTCTTCATGGCTTGTTTGGCCTGCTTTCTTATAGAATGCAGGACCATCATCACTGGATGGAACCACCCACAATAGGCAGGGCTCCACTATTGATTACTAACTGAAAAAATGCCTTACAGGTAGATCTCAAGGAGGCATTTCCTTAATAGAGGCTTCTTTCTCTATGATAACTCTATCTTATGTCTAATTGACACACAAACTGTCCAGAACTATTATCAATACCTTGTTTCATAATTTGATTGATGTCCTCTAAAATATTGAAGTTCTGTTTCAATTTTGGGTCATTGGTCACTTGGAAAATCATCAGATAAATTAAATATGTAGTGGCATAAGAATAGTTATTTTAAGTTAATTCCCAAGATAGCTCACAGACAAATTTGTCAATGGATAATTCATGTCCTTATACTGGTAGTATGTTTGCATCTGTGGCATAGCAAGAAATACTTATTTTAAGATATCTAACATCTTAAGGTAGAAAGGTACTCAAAATATTTGGGCAGCAAAAATTGGCACTGATGGGGTGGAGATCCACAGTCGGGTGGATGGTGATGTGAGGATGAATCTGAAAAGATTGGGGGAAGGGACTGAATATAATCAAAACACAAAACACACTGTACAAAATTCTTAAAGAACCAGAAAAACAAAAAACTACAAAAATAGATAATCTTGGTGAGCATGGCCAGGGGCCTGTCTCTTAGGTAATCCTAGATTCTGTAAGATCAACATTTAACATTATGAATTATCTACCTGGACAGAATATCATAATAAAGACCATGCTGATTATCTGTTGCCATCGCTATCTGGGTTATATGACAACACAATGCATCCATACTCATGAACCCCAACAAATTCACATGAAACTATAAAAAACATATCAATGATTAGCAGTCCACAGAAATAAAGGGTATAGGGCAAAAATTATTTGAGTAAGCTTTACTTATTAAGACCAGCTTTAGTTTTATATCACAGGAAACCTCAATAACTAGTACTTGATATAATGTCATAACCTGAATGACTTAAATGCTATGATTTTATTTTTTCATATTTCTAGAAGTTAGAAGTCTGAAACAATAGAAAAATAGCAGATCAGGTGCTAGTTAGATTGTTCACCATGACTTGCAAATATGCTTATAGGCACATAGTGAAGCATTGTCTTCTTCTTCTTTTTCTTCTTCTTCTTCTTCTTCTTCTTCTTCTTCTTCTTCTTCTTCTTCTTCTTCTTCTTCTTCTTCTTCTTCTTCTTCTTCCTCCTCCTCCTCCTCTTCCTCTTCCTCTTCCTCCTCCTCCTCCTCCTCTTCTTCCTTTTCTTTTTGTTGGCTATTTTATTTATTTACATTTTAGATGTCATCCCCTTTCCCCATTTCCCCTCCCTAGAAACCCCTATTCCATCCCACCTCTTCCTTGCTTTTATACCATTTTGATTACATGCATGTATTAAGGTCAGTTCTAGGTTGAGGGTTTAGCAAAACAATAGATGCAAATAGTCAAGGAACAAGCAAGACAATAAACACAAATGGTCAAAGAACAAGCAAGGCATTAAACCCAATTACATGAACACTCTTGTGATCACTGTTTCTAAAGGCTTATCAGGATGACCAAAATATCTGAGACTACTTCCTTGTCCTAGTCCAAAGTCATTTTCATGTCTGAAGCCTACTTCCTTGTTCTAGCCTAAAATTTATATTCCTGTCTGAAATTACTTTTTTGTTTTAGCCTAATATTTAGATTCCTTCCCCAAATTACTTCTTTGTTCTAGCCTAGGATTTAGATTTCTACCTGAAATTACTTCTTTGTTCTAGCCTAATGTCAGATTCCTGCCTGAAGCCTATTTCCTTTTCCTTGGCCAATGTCATATTCCCACCAAGAAGCCGATTTCCTTATCCTTGGCCCATGTCAGATTTTTGCCAAGCAGCCCCAAAGGGTCTCCTTCTCTCCTCCTTTTTTTTTTCTTCATTAACAAGACTGAGCTTGTCTTAGGTCATTTTGACAAGAATGCCTTCCTTACCTATCATGGAATATGCATTATCCAAAGCAATGTACTTTTGTCTTAGGTTGGTAAGCCTGTGTAGAATCTTACCCGTTCTTGCACTATCAGGCCAAAAGAGCTCACAAAACTAAAATAAGTGTCTGTTCCTTCAAAGAAAGGTTTCCCTATGTCTTTCCTAAATTTTTCATAAACTACAGGTGTTTGAATCTTGTGAACTGGCATGCCAAACAGTGTGTATTTCTGTGTGTGTATGTGTGTGTGTGTGTGTGTGTGTGTGTGTGTGTGTTACATTTGTTATGAAGTATTAAATATTTTAGTTAATAAGTTGCACACATATCTGTGATCCACTGAAATTTTCACAGAGCCAAGAAGCTTTGATGAGATGTTGGTATGAGGTGCACTTAGTTGCAAAGATGTGTTGATTCTGCCGTAAAATGGCAACCATCAGGCAAATCAATCAAAGAGTTGCATGCTCTGCAGGTTAGTGTCATAAAAATGATAGCTATGGGAAACATTTAATTAGCTTTCCTTATGTGACATCATTAAAGTTTAGACTCCATAGAATTATTCCTATAATATTTATCTGATAATACTGATGCGATGCTTTAGATTTTTTTTTTTTTTTTTGGTTTGATTTTTATTTTCTTTTGCAGTTACATAAAGCTTGTCACTGGGTTTTACCCTACGGTCTATACTACCTCAGTGTTCCCTTATCTTATTTTCTCTTATTTATAAAAGCCACATAGCCACATTCTGTTTCAGGAAATATCTTCAAGTAGTGAAGAAATGAAAGCTGATGATGAGATTATCACCTTCAGAAACAAACTCTGTGTGATGGCCTTCTGAAAATGAAATTAACAAAATCTGTTAAAAAAAAAAAGGCAGCTTATCTAAAATGCTGAAGCTCAAGAGAGGAAAATAAAGATAACTATGATGGCCAGACTTGTTTGTTATTTATATTGATATTATATTTATTTTAGGATGGTAGGAGGAAAGATGGTAATGAGTCAATAACATTATACTTTTGCTGGATAAGCATCTAAATATCATTTACATAAAACTTGCACCAAATTTAAAAATTTCTGCTGTTTGGTGGTATTTTGTTTTCATTCAACAATCTCTTAACACCTTGGATTTGTATGATTTATGAAAATGTTTCTAGAAGTGGTTTCACATTTGGTAATTCACAGTCACCCCATGAACATGCAATTATGATTTCTTTTCATGATTAAACATATAAAGCCCAGGGAAATGAGAGATATCATTTGATAAATCAAAACCTGCTGTTCTGCATTCTTCTCCTAAATTTATACTCTCATAAATGACCTATTTTGTACACATAATAGAACAATGTTGATATATTAAATAAGTACATTTACCTACCAGTGTTAGAAAATGTGTAGTTTTGTGCAGGATTGAATACTAATTCAGTCTATAAGGACAATATTAGCCCAGTGAAAAATATCAGCCACTCCATTTTTTCTAACATTCAGTTGGTACCATTATTATATAATATAATTAATATATACTGCCATAATTATGAATATATATATATATATTAATCATTATTATTGCATCAACATGGATATTTAGAGTCCAAGTGCTGATTCTTTAGAGTTTCTATTTACTGTTATTGAATATCCTGCTTCTTTCTTAAATCTTTCCTTTTTAAATATTACCAATAATGATGAGGTGTATAGTGCTTACTAGAGAAACAATAGTATTGTGACTACAGAATCATGGGTAAATATTTAAACCAGTTCTCTGAAAATAAATATTTCTCTGTGAATGGTTCAGCTATCATGACTTTTCTTACCTGTGATTAATTCCTCTACTTAGATATTAACATTGTATATATTGTTGTCTTGTAGTTGAATGGCACTGACAATTTCAGTTTAGTCGAAATATAAATCTACATCCATTAAAAAATCAAATTTATTCCATTTTCTATTAATATTTATGTTTTTTGTAATCATCAGTTTTTCATTCTTATTTAGGTTTGGAATCATTATTTTGCAAGCATTGAAAATCAGATGCTTATCAAGGCTTCCTGGCTCTGTGAACTTTTCTGTGGATCACCGATATCAGTCTAACTTATTTAGATTTAGTAAGAATTGTTGACTTACTAAGTCAATAGCCAAAAGAATTCCGATATTTAGATTTCTGAGTAATTAAAATTATAACACCTAATCGGGCTATTTGACAATATGTTATTGAAACCATGTGTGCTGAAGGGTTAATATCTTGTTGTTTTTAGTTTTCTGCACACCTGTAAAGTTACTATGCACCTGCACCACAATAGGCCTTGGCATAATAAAAATGTTAAACTTATAAAATGTCATCAAATGCCCATGGCCCACTTCTATAAAAAACATGAATAATTCACAATGCTATATATGGAATTAGATTTTGCTGCCCTGTTTCCATTTAAATAAGTGTGTTTATGAGTCACCAATTTCATTTTCTTTAACTTATAAGTGGTGACCTCTCACTTCTGAGCTGAAAAGCAATCAACTCTGAGTATAGAATACGATAATGAAAATGAATTTAAATATTTATTGTAAACATTTAGGATGGTATGGGCATTGATGATCTGAACCACATATTTGTTCAAAGTATAAGGGTATAAAAAGTCCATTTAGTTTGTAAATGTTTATTGAGCAGTTACTTTGTGTTTATGCATCTATGTTCAATGGAGCCAATATAAATTAGACAAAGTACATGGACAAACTGTGAATGTTAGGTAATATCTAAGACACTTTCTTTTAATGTGTCTTTTTTAAAAACAAAAACTGGTCTGTGTTTGATCAGAGATGATGCACCTAACCCTAAAAAGACTGGAGATCCCTGGGAGTTTAGAGGTCAGGTTGGGGTGGCGAGGAGGTATGGGAGGTGGAACACTTAGAGGGTGAATGGGGAGGAGGAATAAAATCTGGAGTGTAAAGAACTAAATTAATAATGCTAATACTAATACTAATGAAAACCTTGAAAATTGCTTCCCATTGTTTCTTTATGTATTCAACAGTTAACAGCAAATGTTAATTAGTGAGAATAGAGTGCATATATAATAAAATATAGAGCTATACATGAGAATTTAAAATTTATACTTTACATAGATCATATCTGATGTACTCAGACACCACTCTATTATTTCCTTTTTGAAACCATAATACTGACCTCACCATATTTTCTCCATGTCAATTTATTCTAAGACTCACAATTAGGACACATTATACAATTTTTTAAAACTTTCATTTCTAATAATAGAAACCATATCAGTGTCTGGTGAAATTATATGGCTGTTTTTTTTCCTTACTACAAATGATTCCCTTTATACCTGCAGTCCTACAGCTAGATGACAGAATTTTGTATATAATAGAAATTCAGGAAATATATGAAATAAATTGATCACACAATTCTGTTGTGTAATGTCTTGTGATCGCTTTCTACCGCCTTCTGCATTTGACTTATTAAAGCTAACCAAAGCCTCTGCATCTCTCCAGGCCAGTGTTGTGGGCTTCATCCCAGTCATCACTTCACACTTCCTAAAATCTATTGACAGAGAACAAGTCAATTGTCTTGCTGCACTTTCACACTTTGTTTTGCTCATGCTGTTTTAATCTGTCTTGAATATCTGCTTTCATATATATATATATATATATATATATATATATATATATATATATATATTGGTTGGCCTGGCAAGTTTCTTCAAATGTCAAGGCCCAAAACAGCTACCAATTCCCTTCTGCCCATTTCCTAAAAAATTATTTCCCCATTTATTGGCAGTTGCTTTTTGTGTCTCTATTTTGAAAGATTGCATGGACTTAAAAGTCACTTAGTATAAGCACAATAGAATGAAGAAGAAAGTGTATTTTTTTAATTATGTTACTTATTGAAGTAAATCTCATAAAGTACCTTTTCTGGACACTTTCAGGATATCTCTGTTGGACAAAGCAGTGTAAAGAACACAAATCTCAAAGTCAGGTGACCATACTGTTCCCGTCTCACTTTCTCTCTAGCTATGACTCCTGGGTGATGTGCACAGTATTTAAAAGAATTTCCTATCACACTGTCCAGCTCCAGCATACTTCAAGCCTTAGCTTATTTGTTGTAGGTTTACATTTTTCAAACCCTACTTTTAATGAGAGTCCTTAAATGCTTTAACCTCCCTTCTAGCCCATCATCCTCCAAAAGTAGTGGAAAGGAAATGTTAGTTGGGCAAAAAAGGATGTGGACATGATTAGAAATACTTCTATGGCATGAATGTAATCTGCATTGCCAGGATATCAGCAGTTCAGTTGAGATGAATCAGCAGTGGCAACCTGATCCACTTACAAGCACCATTCACCAATCATCAATGACAGTTCATTCCTGAAGAAAACTCGAGGCTCTACCAATAGGCCAAGTCTACAGAAGTGGCAAGAAGTTGTCAGAACAATGCTAGAAATAATCTTTTGGTGCATTTCTTTCTATGAAGTTATACCAAAGATGACCAGCAAAAATGGCAAGGTGAACCAATGCCAAAACCCTGTCACCGTCTGTTGGGTTAAATTTATACCTTTTCCAAACATCACATGTTCTCTCAGGCCTCCACTCTAACAAAACATTACATGCCCTTTTTTCAAGGATGCTTCCAAAAACCACAACATGTCTGTCTTCAGTGAAACATCCTCTCACATATCTGCTTCAGCAAAGCATCTTCTCATAAAACAGATGCTAGAAAAACATCACATAACACAATTGAGTCTCCAAATAAACCAGAACTTTCCACTTCAATCTTTCATCTCCAAAAGGTTATAATGGGAATTATAAAGTATGAGTTTCTTTATTGACAGACGTGATCAAGTATGCAACCAGTTTTCAGTCACATTACAATAGAGACTTCTTCAGAATCACTATAGTTGTCTCCTCTGTTGTTCAGCACACACACACACACACACACACACACACAAAGATTTAAAGCTCACACTGAAGTCAGATGGCAAATCACAGCAGTGCCACAGAAAATGGACAATTTATTTAACCTGTCTGTACCTTAAATGTTGCATGAGCTCATTGTGAGGTTTAAGAAACCAATATGAATAAGTGATCAGCCTTTAGCACACAAGACTTCTGAATTATTAGTTACATATTATTATTCTTGTATTTCAGTTTAAATTACTACCACTTATTTTATTATATTATGTCAATTGACATAGTCCATATGCAATTTCACAAAACCATAACTCAAAACTTACTGAAAGAAAAGAATCAAAAGGGTAAGAACTGCCTACCCTGAGAAAGAGGGGTGATAAATGTGAGAGAGATTTGCTGCCCATTCTTTTGTAATACAAGATTCACCATCTTTCATCTGCTCTCTTCTTTTATAGGGCTTAGCATTAGCTTGTGTTGTGTTTAGTGTTTAATTGCCAACTGGGTAGAATCATCAGAGAAGACAGTGCTCAATAGAATGTCTGTTAAGAACTGACTTGATTGTCAAATGATGTAAGAACACTCAGACCATTGTAGGTGGCAGATTTGACTCAGAAGAGGACCACAAAGAAAGTTGGATGAACGTAAGCAAGCAAGGATAAATACTTCTATTCTCTCTCTTCTCTTAGTCCTGGCTGTTAATACTTAAAGCTCCTTTTGGCTTCTTTAAAATTATGGGCTATACCTTGGAATTATGAGCTAAATAATTATCTCTCCCATTAAATTGCCTTAGGGCAAAGTGTTTTTATCACAGTTAAGAGAAATGAAACTAGAACACTTGGTTTCACCAATTGTGTGCCAACCAGCAAATATAAGGGAATATGATAAAGCATAATACATTGCACGGAAGGAAGGACAACACAGACTTCTCACCTTCTATCTCTATGTGCTATCTCCAGAAAAAAATCACACATGCACACATCTCAACCACAATTCACTGAGATGTAAGCATCTGATTGTTCAGGTGGGATCATAGTTCTGAGTTGTTATTTTCCCTCCTTCGAAGGCCATGCAATGCAGGGAAATGTAGGCTCTTAGCAAGTTAAAGACAATGGGATTTTGTCTACAGCTGCTTCTAGGAGAACAAGTTGCACTGGAGGCAACAATGTCACTCTGAGAGTGAAGGTATTAAGAGAATCAGTTTGGAGAGCTTTGAAGATCACATCTGTTCTCCACAGTGAAGACAAGTAGGGATATTTCAGAGGCCATTGGTGATGAATAAAATACAGGGACTTCTGGAAGGATGCCAAGGTGGGAGTTGTGCCTAGGAGAAGATGCTGACTAAGTCATGAAAGCTTGGGAGATAGGCAAGGACGGCATAAGAAAACACTAAAGACTCTACCCTTGCTCATGTGTCAATTTTGCCCAACACTGATGAATCTAAACAGAAAATGTGTGACGTCACGCTGATTAGTTTTCACCATTTCCATCAAGGTCATAGTTTTCTCCCCCGGGTAGTGAGGGGAATGAATTTATCCTCAAAAGTGGAGGACACTCTATCTAGAGAAGAACAACCTTGATGAGGCTGACTTGTGCCACATGAAGTAACTTTTCTCAGTTTTCATTAACACAAAGAAAATAATCCACCTCTCCCACAAAATATTTCAAGCCACTGGGAGGGTGCTTTTTAAGAATAATAGTGGATAATATGACATTTCACTTGTTAAGACAGACACTTAATAAATGTTTACTGTCCCGAGAGTTTCTTTAGCCTGCGTTCAGTATAGAGAGAACAACTGAAGAATAGAATCTAATGAAAATAATATGAATAGTAGGTATATTCATAAAAATTTTGTTCCAAGTCAAATGATTAGGCAAGTAATTTATTCTACAGCAAGCACACCACAGTTCACCAAACAAATCGGATGTAACCAAAATTGCAGTTCCCTGTTAATATTTGTTTGCCACAGTAGATATCTGTGATTAGAAAATCAACAATAAAAATCCTTGCTTTCTTATCCCAGACTCCTGTTGATAGCTTACTCAGTGGGGTTGGTCAGGATGGTGTTAACATTATAGCTGTTACTGTGGACTTTGTGACTACCTTTTCTTTTAGAAAATATGAGAGTCAAAAGACCATAAAGTAGGAATTGTCCTAATTCTATCAACCTGTTCCCAGGGACTTCATAACAAGGAACCACTGTGAGCGCCAAAGACTGTTGCTGGTTGAGTAGTGGTTTTGGCGGCTGATCCTGGGCAGTTGCAGCCATCTGTTCCATAAAACTGTTTTTTAGAAAGATATATAAAACAATTAGCAAGTCAGAATTCTATAGACTAAGCCAAGAAAATGCAATTCAGTTGAATTCGGTGCAAACTGAGGTTCATTTTAAATAAAAGAGGGAGTAGAGCAGACTTTCTCAGAAGCTGTTGGAGGTCAAAACAAACAGCAGTGATTCAGTGCTGGAGGATTTGAAAGAGAGAGGTGGTGTACTTTGTCAAGGAGAACTATGTGGGTGGTGAAAAGATTATGATACTAAAATATACAACATGGAAGGGCAATAAAAAGGACAAGGTTAAAAATAAAAACAAGATCACTGTTTGTAGTATTCACATTATGTTCCTCCAAATGCAGTACAATAAAAAAATCTTCATAAGCAGGTTCAGTAATGTCACTCATGAGCCACACTTTATACTAAACAGACAGACAGAATTACTGCAAAGACTTTAGTCAAAATGCAGCCCTTTTATAAGCTCCCTATGTTGTGCAACCCAATCTAAGTCTACAGATAATCAAACAAGGCAGGGCTGGGGGACTGACAGCAATGGTATAACACATAGCACTTTAGACTAAACAGTGAAGAGTGGAGAAAACCTTATGCATACAACAGCCATCAAAAAATTTAATAGAATGTAAAGGAGAAAAATTACAAAACAGGATAAATATTCAACAGCTATTAGGATAGTGTAGAATATACCATTAAGCTAAAGCTCAAAGTTAAAATAATAAAGGCAATGTGGCACCATACTTGGAGTAAAAGTGTTTGAACCCAGTAAAGTATAGGGTAGACAATTGCCTTGGCCAGCTTCTCATATATTAATATCTGTGAAAATTCCATTGCTGAGGCTTTCGTTGAAATGGGTAAGTAAATTATATTTAAATATGGTTAGTTTTGTTTTAATGTTGATTTTGTTTTGTTCTTGCTATGGAGTCTTTCACTATGTAGACTAGTTGACCTGCAACTGTTATTCTCCTGCCTCAGCCTTAAAGGGCTGTTAGCACAGTGAATTATGTTCCTACTCTATATACATACATAGACGAGAGAGAGAGAGAGAGAGAGAGAGAGAGAGAGAGAGAGAGAGAGAGAGAGACTACATTTTTAAAGATAGCTAACAAACCGCAGTTGTAGTTACCAGGGAAGCATGTGGCATGAGGTGTGGCTGTCAACCAACCAGTAAAGCTGAGTGGAGCCTGTCAAACAAGAGCACTGAAACTTCCTTCCTGCTCTTTATTTGCAACAGTATAGACATGCTATATGGAAGGCTCCAGCTGCAGCCCTGAGATATGCAGAACACCCCTTGACTTTCACAGGGTTATGTATCTCTAGATTACTCACTTTGAGTCCTTCAAATAGAATTTAAATAAATAATGAGAGCATATCCAGCCATTGTGTCTCTTATTTTCATTGGATATTAAAACAAATTGATGTTAATTTTGAGAGTAGGTAGAAAGTAGAGAGGAAATACCATGATGTCACAAAGTTTAATGCTATTGTCTAGTCAACAAGAACAGAAAGATTTTGTTTGCATGGGTGACAAAAGAAACAGCATTAAAAGTCCTAAAGGTCCTAGTTTACAACATGTTGATGGAGCTGCAAGTGCTTTCCACGAAAATACAGTATCCACAAGGTCCACATACCTAAAGATCACGAGTACAGGAGTGTTCCTGAAGGTATAAAAATGTGCTGACTAATGCTTACTAATTGATAGTTGTATTACTTCCATTCCTGATTCTTAGATAAAACACCATACTCACAACACCTTACAGAATTTTGTGTTGGGGCTCCAGAAGAGTCGATGATGTTAGAGGAGGCATGTTGGCAGGCACAGAGCAGTGAGCTGAGGCACACCTTCAAAAGCATGAGGCAGAGAGTGAACTGGAAATGGGAGTAGGCTATGAGAGTAGGAAATGGGGAGAGAGCTCAAGGCTGTCCCAGGCTTGTACTTCCTCCCAAACAAAGCACGAAACTTGAGACCAAGGCTCAAATGCCTGAGCCTATGGGAATAGTTTTCATACAAGCAACCAAAATAGTCATATCAACTTAATTGAAATTCTTGAATCTGAAGAATCTGATGATCAAATGTGTAACTTTGAAAATAAATTTCAGTGGCTAGATGAAAGAATAATTTAAGACTATCTTTTTAATATATATATATATATATATAGTAAATCTTTGAAGATGATGTTAAACAATGGGGCTCCAATCCAAAACATTTGGCTCAGTATATTCTTTGGAAACAAGAAACCAACAAAGCACAGGGAATAAACATAGAATAGTGACTTAATTAAGGAATGTTTATCACACTAGGACATCCTGCCGTAAAACTTGGTGTGCCTGGGATATCTGATAAACCAGGAGAGATTTCTTATCTTTGACACACTAAGAGATATGTGCAGTGAACATGGAATAAATTTATGTGTCACACAATAAGATACAGAATCAGAATTTCTCATGTCAAACCAGAGACACTGAAATGTACCAAAAATACTCCAACACACAATATAGAGTCAAACTTAACATTGCAAAATTAACTCATTACTTGCATATTGAAAACATTTATGCAAACTTGTTAAAACATAAATCAATTATATACATTATATGAGCATACATGGATTTCTGATAAAGTATAATTAAACAGTCTGGATGGATACTGACTAATTGCATTTGATGATTATCTCAAAAGGAACATTGGAAAAGTGAACTTGGATTCATAACAGGCTTCTATTTTATTTATAAATTCAGATGTGACAAACTATAAATATAATTCATACTTGGTGGTGAGTGTACATTTTCTTGAGTTTCTCCATGTTTCTATGTTTAAGAACAAGAATGCTTTAAACTCAGAAATATGTGGTTTGGTACATGGTTTTATGTAGCCCAGGCTGGTCTCAAAATGCTCCATTTAGCAAGGATGGCCTTAAAGTTCTTCTCATCCTTTCTCCATATCCCTTATCATAAATATGTGTCAAGACACAAATTTTACATAGTGTTGGACACTAAACACAGAGCTTCATGCATGCTGTGCAAACATTGTACTAACTGGCACCCATCCAAGGCCTGTACAACATTATTTTCAAAGAAAAAATTACATCTTTGTATGATTTATATAATATTGTATAACTACATATCATAATAGGATCATGAGATTCATATGTCACCTGGAATATTTGTTTTTATTGTCTCTCCATGCCATATGGCTTCAGTGAGCCTGAATAATCACTGAATTTTTTTCCTCCACTGTGTTTGAAGTACAATCAAGTGCCTTTCCTCACTTACTTTTCACACTCATTGAAAGAATGATGGAGAAAAGATGAGTGTATTACGCTAGGCTTTATGGTAACAATGGAAGTTGTATGATTCTGGTCAACATTATAAGTACTTGAACTGAATTTATTAAGAATTGTAAAAACCTAAAAGGAGAAAAGTATGCAGAGAAATAGTAACCTCTCACTTTCCTCACTCTATGTGTGATTTGCTTTATTAAGAGCACTTTAGGGACAGGTACTCTTGAATTTAGGTGACTTCTTATAAGGCAGTAACATGTTTGCTTTGAATTTTAGATGTTTATTCTCCATGTGTGGATTCTGGCACACAGCTAATGTCTTCTCTATCTTGGTTGGTAACATGGGGGAAGCAACAGGTCCTCTGCATATTGTTGTGGGGAGTAAATAGCTAGCTAAATGTGAGGATTAACATAGAGAACTCTTGTTGGAACTATAACCAATGTAGAATAACACAAGGGTGTTCCCTTGTGAGATCCCCAGGGTAGTCATTAGAATGTTAGGGGATCATTTCTGTATATACTAGACTTTGGTCTCTATAGCTATTCACATACAGGGCATGGGGCAAACTATTCAACAACAAATGAATGAAAACATATCCACTGGTTCAAAACAAGGTATATATTTCTGTGTATGAAACCTTCAATTCATGTAGATTTAAATTGTTTAACAACAATAGCATAAAACCATTATAAGCAAAGGGAGAAAGAAATGAGATAAGAAAAACATGTCCACTGAAAAAATGAAATATAATAAACATTATGTTATATTAGACACTATCTTTAAAATGTTATAAGTGAACTGAAAATCCTAGAGATAAATAAAATTATACAAGGTCTACATGTAAGTGTGGTTCCAGGAGACACTAACTGTGGCCACTGGGTGGAAAAAGTGAGTTTTGAAGTCCTTTTATTTTTTCAGAAGACGTTTTCGGACATAAATAAGTGGGAATTACTGTACTGGAGGTCCTCTGAAATGCCTTCATTAGAATCAGTATTAGAATTACAAACCTGCAGAGAGAAATCAAGGACACAATTTCAAAGATGAAATCAATAGTTTGGGGGTTTATGTAAGATGCAGTGTACATTGTTTCTTGTGCCATTATGGAAACTGCTACTTTTATCTCAATCTGATCTTCAAGAGCAAGTAACCTTGTTTGAGTTTCAATAGAAAAGCTACTCATGAATTTACATGGCCATGTGAGCTGTATAGTGTTGATTGCAAAGATATAAAACCAAATAATGCCGTAAAACAGCCCTCCAGGCACACTGCCTTTTTAAACTATTTGCATAAAGATGGACTGCACATTGTTATGTGCATGTAGTTAAACTTTCAGATTCAAAGGGAAGAAAAAAAAATAAACCTTCTTCTGCTCCCCAAGGCTCAGAAATTATAACCTATATAAGCATCTCACAAGCAGCTTTCAAAGGCGAAGCAAAAGGAAAGCCTATCAAGATTCTTGAAGATCAGTATCCTGCTTGTTTCTACATAGAACATACTACACTAAAACAAACTCTGCCTTGTGAAACGTCATTTCCATATAGGACATATGTAGATAACATGTAGGACATATATAAATAAATATGACACCTAGCATTTGGCATAAGTGAGCAAAAGTCTTATCAATTCATGACTAATTCTTTATGCATATGATTAAAATAGAAACATGTAGGCAATAAAAATAATGGGACACAAACTCCTTTACAGCTCCCCTGGTAAAAGAAAATATTACCTTTCCTGCAGTTTTGAGATTTCATTTGTCACTAGTTTTCCTTCTAGACTCCAAACCACATGCATTCACATAATTTACACTTTGAAAGGTTTGTGGGTTGTAAGTATGAATCACTGCTGAGTTGGTGTTTTAATTATGTTTAAGGTATTTTAAAATGTATCAATGGTTAAACTCTAACTATGGAAATAAAAGCATACGTAGATAATTCAAGTGCATTTTGCCAATGGTGTTATAAAACAATGAGCAGAAAAATAACTCTGGTTTTCTCCTAAAATGTTTCAATTCATACACATGTAGAATAAACAGATGGTTTTTTGTTGGTTTTCTTAGAATTAGTCATAAAGAATAGTATATAATGGGAGTATTATTTCCTTTAAAATCTTACATGACCAATGGCTAATTTAACTCAACTGACATGAGTGTGTGTGTGTGTGTGTGTGTGTGTGTGTGTGTGTGTGTGTGTGTATACACTCGAGTGTGCGTGCATATATATTTGTAGTGGGGCATTTGATTTGTGGTAATAAGGCTCACCCTCTGACATCAATAACACTGCAAGTCTTTTCAAAAGTGAGGTCATGGTGGATCATTCTGTGATCACAAATATTACCTTAGACACCTTACTTACGATATGAGCCAGAATGGTGATAATTAAAAACTTTTTAAACAATTTACGTGATTGAAGTAACAAACTGGCTAATTATTTACTATCAGCTTTCTTCATAGCTAGTAAAGTGTTTTTTAAAAAATTCTGTGAATTGTTTTTTGTGGTTTATAAATACACGAGTCATACAGACATTCAAGATGACAAAGAACCGTCCTAAAAGTTGTAAATGGGAAAATTTATTATATATAACAGAAACCCTTTGAATTATTTACATTTTTATTTCTGAGGATGATATAACTGAAACAGTCAATAATATTCAGTATAAGTAATATTAAATGTGAATGATATTTTTACATGGGCCTCATACAAAAAAATGGCAATTTCATTTACATTTAAATAAAAATTCAGATACAGAATTTGCAGATGTCATAATATTTTTATCATTCAGGGAAGGGAGGGTGAAAAGGGTGTTTTTGCAATCTGGTGAGAGTAGAACAGAGTAACATTGTTAAAGATGACATACAACTCTCAAGAGCTGTAAATACTAGTAATATTTACTAGTAAATATTTCTACTAGTAATAGTAGGAATGCTAGCATTTTTGTCACAGTGTTAACAATTTTCAAGAGTTCAGTCCATGGCCCTACTGACCTGAGTCACTGGAGGCAGAAACACTTTACAATATGGTAACAGCATATGATAGGCCTGTGTGACAATGGAGTGCCCTCATTTTATGCAGGCCTGGAAGGAAGACAGCTGAAGAGGGAGGGTGTTACCATGTCCTTCAGAGTTACACCTTTCATTTCCTCAACTAAACCCAACCTCCTAATCTTTCTAATTCTTCCCAGGTCCAGGACTAACAGAGATTGGCTACCAATCCTTGAACATAGGGGTCTTTCTAGTACAGTTTGTTAGCAAAAGTCAAACCACAGCAGAACACTTCCAGAAATAATATGGAGTTACCAACTACCTGGTTATTTATTACAATATTAAATGTAATGTCAACCTAATTTGGAACAAAGTGAAATAATAAATAAGAAAATTGAACAGAGTATGAGATACATACTTACCAAACATTAATAGTACATCAACAGCATCTAAAATTTTCAGTTTGGGGAAGTAACTATACTGTCATAAAATAATGAAAAGAGGGACTGGAAAGATGTCTCGTTTGATAAGAACAGGTACTGCTCTTGCAGAGTCTGCATTGGTTCTCAGTAACCACCACTCAGAACCACTATCCAATTCCATGAGATCTGATGGCTTCTTCTGCCCTCTGTGAACACTTCCACTTTGTAACTGCGGTCCACATTCAAATAGGCACACTAGACACACATAAATAATGAATGACTTAATGAAAAATTATTTTACATTAAGATCTAGTTGCATGAAAATAAATATTAATATACATACATATAAACCAAAAGCTACCTTTAGTTAATACCTCAGTGGGCACAAGCACAGTACTGTGTGTCTTCTCTGTATTTCTGTGTTCTTCTGCTCTGAATTACCTATGGCAATGTCACTCTTACAAAAGAAGACGAAGGCCAACCTTTCAAGGCTCCACGTGCACTCTGTGCCCAAAATTCTTGCACAAAACCTGAGTTAACAAAGTTTAGGGGAATATTTTCTTATTATACATTATTGTACATGGATTTTTACCCTAGCTTTCCTTTTTTAAATCCTTTCAGAAATAAGTAGCCAACCCTGTCTACTATTCCCCTGTAATCCATACTCCTCTGATAATTGTTCTGACCTCTCTAGGAGTCTCAACCTTCTCTTAAGTAAAAAATTTCAGACATGGTTTGTGACAACATAGGACTATCATTGTCAGAATTCTTAAATTTAAATTTTATTCACTTTTTATTGTTAATAAAGATTTCTTTAAATGGTAAATAAGCCTTACATGTTTAGAGAAATATAAGATAATTCATTGTTATTGAAAACCTTTTAATTCATGTAAAGCAAGCAATCTCTCCTGTTCCTTTATAAGGTTTAACTAAAAATAGAATCCTCAACCTGGGGCTAAGAATATTTGCATAAACTGCTCTTGCTCTCTGGTTGTGTGAGGAATCAACAATTACTCTCTACTGACTGAACCTGAAATACAAATCCATTCATCCATAGTTTTTGTCTCTGTCTCTGTTTCTGTAGCTTCCTCCCCGATGCCTGTTATTTCCCTTCTCCCTCCTACCTTTTCTCTCTCATTCTTGATTGAACAATACCTCTCACACAGCTAAAATGATAAATTTCAACTGACAAAAGAAAATGATAGAAGGCCGGTGTTCATCACCTTGGCACCAGCCTCCCTCACAGTGGTATTTGGAATCAGTCAGCATCCTGCTACCTTGCAAAGCTGTCTGCTGCTTGCTTTGCTCCCAGCCATTAGTTTTGATGGCTTTTTTTTTCCTCCTGTTTCTTCCCTCTATAAAAATGTTATCATGTGTGCCTGGAACACACACAGACTTTTGTGTCTCTACATAGAAATACCGATACATACATTTTTGCATACTTAGAGTGACCAAATCACAAACTAGTAAGAAAATTCTAGTAAATGTGGATAGGTCTCCATCCAAAGAACTACTGTCCCTAAGAAGGTTACTATGACTAATTTTTATTCTTGAATTTTTTTCTTTGTTTGTTTGTCAACACAACAAACGGTGCCCCCTTCTGTTCCCTCACCTTGGAGTCCCTCCCCTTATACCCACTCCTCTTCTTCTCTGAGAGGGTGGGCCTCTCATTGGGTATCTCCCAAACCTGCTGAATCAAGTATCTGCAAGATTAGGTCCATCCTTTCCGGTTGAAGCCAGGCAAGACAGCCGAGTTGGGGAATATACTTCACAGTCAAGCTACTGCTTTACGGACAGCCCCTGCTCCAGTTGTTAGGGTGTCTGCTTGAAGACCAAACTGCACATCGGCTACATATGTGCAGGATTCTCTGTCCAGCCTTTGTATGCTGTTGGATTGGTTGCTCAATCTCTGACGCTTTAATCTTATCACCCACGTCTATTTACAACGCCAAGTAGTATGAGCAAAGAAAGAACTCATTCAAGAAATTTTCCTTTCTGTTTCCTCAGATCAATCTAACGGTTAATCTCATTTTAGCCAGTCATGCAAGTTCTGAGAGATACTTTAGAACACACATACCACCCGCCCCAGGAAAACTCA
The DNA here is from genome assembly GCF_011762505.2 of Arvicanthis niloticus. NCBI lineage: Eukaryota > Metazoa > Chordata > Mammalia > Rodentia > Muridae > Arvicanthis > Arvicanthis niloticus. The sequence continues at coordinate 9,327,983 of NC_047660.1, read as the reverse complement.
AACCCAAAACCAAAAGCTCCAACAATGATTGTTTTAGAGCAAAACTCCTAGCCTAGCCTAGCCTAGCCTAGCCTAGCCTAGCCTAGCCTAGCCTAGCTAAACTGTCCGTTTTTTAAAGGGAGAGAGAGAGTGGTGCTCTATGTGCTCTGTGACTTAAATAGCAGCTTTAGATCGCACTTCACCATCAGAGCTTCAGCTAGCTGGCTTCCTGTTTAGGCTGCATCAGTGACTACAGAATCTGTCTGTATATCATTTTATCTGAGAGAGAAAACTTTTATCTAAATCATTTGTTTGAAACGGCAGCCAGATGGAGGTGCACTCATGAGTCGCACTGTCAGTTTCAGCAAGCAGATGTTTTAAAAGGTGGGCATATGCCCTCTACTGTCATCTGATGTCCCTCTTTCTTTATTCTGAGGAAAGGCATGGAGAAAAATTATAGAATAAAAGAAGAAATGAAACTCATATGGGATCAAAAGACTGGCTCTCATAGCTTCCCTTCCCTTTTTCTAATATTCAGGCCACAACTTGACCCTCTTTTACGTGTTCTAGAGTCTATTCTCCTAGAACTCTCTCTTCTAGAAGCTAAAATTTTGAGGCCATATAATTTTAAATTTGAAATTTACATCATCACCTGCTCTCAGAATGAAACACCCACTAGGAAAAAAAAATTGTTAGGATGATGAGAAGGGAACCTGGTAATCGGGATATGCTTATTTACCTGTACTTGAAATAATGGATGTACAGACAAATATGCACTTGGGTTCTGGATTACTTGTGTTTTAAACAGAATTAGTAAGAACAAAATGCTTTATAGTATAAATTTTCTGGTGTATTTTATCATTACCAGTATTAGTATTTAGAATAGAAAAGTGTATTTAGATTAATCCTGTCAAGACCATTATGAATATATTTAATAATTTCTTGCTTTAGTCACAAGTAAACATTTCCTCTTTAATTTTTCTCATGATTATGTGATCAACCACTAGTGTCTCTAGGGATTTATTTATTCAGAAAGTAACTACTTTCATTACAAAACCTCATATTTTAATTACTAAATTGAAAAATTCTTGATCAAATGGATATCACCAAGGCAAATAATATCAATAATTGAAGTTATTGCAAACTGTGAAGTTAGGGATTGTTCTGTGATTGTTTTGATTGTATTAAATTAATTAATAAAAATCTCATATGCTATCAGAATAAGCAGAAGGAAAAATTAGTTGCTTGAGCATTCTGGTTCCTCTTAGGACTTTTGTTAGAGAATGTCATTAATTCCAATAATAGAACCCATCTAGATCATTTGTATTACTCTAAATTAAAGAGTGGTTTAAGCAAGTGGAAGTGGATATTTTAAGTTTAGTTTGTCAACTCATTCAAATATTGATGTTCTAATAGGTTTCAGTTTTATGGAATTCAAAGGATATATACAAATGTCTATTATGTGGTCAATCACCTTAAAGTTTTCAAGTCTAAAGAGAAATAGGCAATATCAGTTAACTACACCCATCTACATATGATGTCATCTGCCAGTAATCTCTGCACTAGGAGCCAGAGGGAGGGTTGTCACTTCAAATTTAAAGTCAGCATAATGAGTCCCATGTTAGCCAAGGGCTACATATTAAGATTAAGTTTCAAATCAAAACAAAAGTTAATTGAAATATTTATGCTCACTATAATAGTTAAAATATGAGCACAAAATAAGTACCAGAACTCCAGACTGTTCAAGTTGGCAAATATTAACCATAAAATATTAATAAGAATATCACAGTAATAAATAATTCCAAAACTTATCACAAAGCATGACATTATATTAAGAATCATTTGATCATTTGACAGAGGCTAGGAAGTCTGCAAGTTCTCCATATACGTGTGATAGATCTGTTGACTTTATTTCTCTTTTGAAATTAATAAGTGCCTGTGAAATCTATGTAAATAGCCAAACTTGAAAAATCACGGTTCAAAGAAAAAATCCAAAACTCGTGGCCTTGATCAAACTTTGGAAATTCTCTCCAGAGATCTGATAGATGGCAGGTGTCCCACATGAAGTAGATTAAATATGCGCAGGGGCTAGTCAGCTTTTCTCTAACAGACCACTTCTTCAATGTTACCACCAGAAAGAAAAGTTTGGGAAGAGTAATAAGTCAAATAGTATCAAACAAAGTGAAGAACCAAGACATGTGTCCAGTAAGTAAAAATGAAACTTAGGCACACGACTTTGATAACAAAAATGGTGAGGAAGGATGTTGGGAGCCGACTTTAGTAGAAAGCGGATAGGTCAACTTTGCAGCCATCTGGAACCATATACCCTGACAAAAGATTTGGTTTTCAATAGCCTACAACAGCTGAAGCACACTCTGATATCCCACATATTTTGTGTTGCTGTTTACTGCCCCCAGCTGCAAGGTGCACGTGGTAGTCACGCCTGCAAGGTATTGCAGTTCACGTGCTGTCCACGTGCTATCTACGCCATACATGCCTGTAAGGCACACGTGCTATCCACGCCTGCAAGGCATTGCGGTGCACGTGCTGTCCACGTGCTGTCCACGCTATAGACGCCTGTAAGGCTTACGTCATATCAACACCTGCAAGGCACGTGGTATCCACGCGCCTACAAGGCACGTGGCAAAAGCCTATAAATAGCTCAGAATTCCCTTCAATAAACAAGACTTGATCAGAATCTCTGTCTTGTCTCCATTCTTCGTGTCTCTTCCCCTTTGTCCCCACTCTCTCTCTCGCTAGACCCTGACCCTCGGACTGGAACGGCAGCTTGGGCCAAGACACAGTGGCCGCCAAGCGTGGAGCGGAGCAGGCCGAAACATTTTGGCCCACAAAGCCGGGCAGTAAGGGCCGGGACAGTTTGACACCCGAACGTGAGACTAGTGCGGACCCGACAGAAGGAGACAGAAGAGATGGAGAAGGAAAATGTTAAAGGCTGACAGTGTGAAATCTTGCATCTTATTTATGATATCCTTGTAAAAATTTTCAGTGGGTAATGTATTTATGTGTGTGTACTGTCAGTGATATATGTATATTCTGTGTTTCGTTTATGTCTATGTGGTACACGTGGGTATGGTGTACACACGTGAGACTTTGAGGCATTAACTCCTTCATGTGTAGGCAGATGTCAAAGTATTTGTATTGTCCTCTGCTGATCTGCCATATTGCCATGAACAAGAACAGTCATAGATTGGAGGAGAACTAAAAAGTGGCAACTGGAGGAATAAAGAGAAGGAAAACTGTAAACTGATTAGATTGCATGAGGAAAGTATCAATTTTTAATAAAGGATGGAAAAACAAAGAGAATCAAGGTCTCTCACTGAACTAGAATCTGTTTTGTCTAGGCCGGCTATCTAGAAAGTTCTTGAGATTTATCTGTCTCCACCCACCAATGATGGAGTCACAAGGCCACATGGCCACAAACACTTCTTTATGTGGGTGATGTAGAGGCAAACTCAGGTACTTTTCCTTGCAGATTGTGTAGCCTGCTGAGCCATCTCTATATTCTCTACAATACTGTCAAATTATAAACCCCAAGTACCCTGACAAGAAAGGAAAGATTAGAAGAGTTAAACAGGTCACCCAAAGCCACACCTTTTTAAAAACAAACAAAAAAATGAATGAATAAACAAGCAAACAAAATTCTCACATCAGACCCAAGGCATTTATTGAATCATTCTAATTGCCTTGAACTTTCCCAGCTTCTTTTCAAAATCACTTCTTCCCCTAACAATAATGAACAGGAGGCAAATAGTAAGAAGTGTTTATATAAAAGGCTACAACCACAGATCACTCCATTAATAGGCTTCTGAAATGCAAATAAAATTCTTAGTCAAGTCAGTATGCACAGTTAGCAAGGCCAGCCTAGTTCTGCATTCTATGCCTCCCCATACATCCTACATTTTGACAAATGACATAGAATTAAAAGCTAGAATCTGGTGTCCACATCTATGAATTTGAATTTATTCAGCAACTCCTGTTTACACACGATTTCCTCATCTGAAAGTCGGGATGTGGACGTCACCATTTGCACAGCATTTTGTTTTCAGAGACATGTTACATTTTTCCAGGATCTTAGAAAACACACAAGGGCCGAGGAAGAACCTCAGCTGGTGAACTGTTGCCTTGGAAACATGAGGACATGAGTCTAATCCCAGATTCTATATTTTAAAAAACCATCCATAGTAGTAAGCACTTATAATCCCAGAATGGGGAGGCAGAAATGGAGACATATTAATATCTTGAACTCATTGGCCTGCAGTCCTAACAAATTTTAACACAATGAGACACCTTGTTTTTACAACAAAAGTGGATGCCACCTGAGGAACACCAGAGCTTGTCCTCTGCACATATGCACATGTACCACACACACACACACACGCACACACACACACACACACACACACACACACACAGGTAACCACACGCACAGAAACACACACACACACAAATCCTTATACTTAATATATTATTTATAAATATTTAACTATACTTGTAGGAAACAAATCAGTCTCTTTCAGCCAAAGTGACGTGGGAGGCTATGTATAAAATTTCATTATAGAAACCCTAACCCTAAATTTAACCATAACCCACACCCTTGTCCTTACCTTACAGTAACACTTACCTTATCCTTACTCCTCACCTTATCTTACCCACAACTCAAACTCTGCATCTAACACATCTCCAACCACACCCCAAACCCTACTTTTAACTCGTTTCCTAACCCTAGATTAACCCTCCACTAAATTTTACCCCTAAACATAACTTTATCTTAACCCTAACCCTACACTAAATGTTATCCTTATACTTACCTAAACTCTACACTTAACCCTACTCCTAACCCTTACCTTTACCCTTACCATTACCCTTACTATAATCCTAACCTTAACCACAACCCTAACCTAAAACTTATCCTAACTAAAACCCCAATTCTAACTGTAATCCTAACTTTTACACATAAGAGTTACCATTACCCGTATTATTACACTGACATGTCCTCACTGCCCTACACCTACTCCTATCCCCATGGAAATCCCAACCATAAACCCTACCCCTACCTTTATCCCTTCCACTATCCCAACTCCAACCTAGCACCCTACACCTACCTCTAACTCTAACGCTACTTGTATCCCATGTGTACATTTGCTCCAACTCGTACTGGTACCCTTATTCTTACTTTATCTTTACCCCTACTCCTATGCCTACCCTTACCAGTACCATGCCATCTACTATTACTAACTAATCCCCTACTCCTATTCTTATATCTAAACCTATCCCTACACTTAACCTTGCCTTTACCCTTAGAGTTACCCTTTCCATTATTCATTAAATTACCCAAAATACTACCACTAACCCTACCTCTACCACTGAAATACTGTACCAAGTATCTGTTTTCCACATGACAGCATAAAAATAATTACATATAGAACCACTCTGGTTCAAGTGAGCAAAGACCATTTTCTTCACCTTGGTCTCGTCCATAGGACAACATAGATGAACTCTGAATGACAGTGAGAATAAAAGATTGAAAACTTTGACCCAAGACTATCACACACACACACACACACACACACACACACACACACACACCACATGTGCATCATGTACACATGCATATATATGCTAAGACAAATTAGCAGTTATGCCTTAAAAAATTCAGTATGATTAGAACTAATATGATGTCTCATATCAACAGATATGAGAGTGAATGGTTACAGAATAAAGATGAAGCCTGAAAATATTGACTTAGTTAATATGAAGAAACAACTTAAATAAAGAACCATTTCCTCAACATAGTGTGACCAGTAGATGTATTATTTTTCTTTTCTGAGTTTCCTTCCATGTGATTTTCAGTAATGCTAGAAAACAAGAAGTAAGCTTGTGTTTTGTGCCCAGAATTAACATATTGTGTCATAATGTGTAACAGGCATATGGAGTATCAAAAAGCCCAGCTGAAGATGCAGTATCCAAAATATACTAGGAACCAGGTGAACAGTATGTCCTAACAAGATTGAGATAGACCTATGTGACCTCAGTGGTCTGAATGCAGCATAAATTTCCGTCTCTGTTTTAGCTACCAATTGCCTTCAAAACGACAGGCTTCTTCCCTCTGCAAATAGTTCATAGTTCAGAAAAGTTTCATTGAGGACGAGTCACTCCCAAATCACAATTCTGCTTCAAGTAGCAAATCACTGGGATGTTTCAGTGGGAGTATAAAATGCAGAAAACTAATCATCCAACTAGATAGAAGGAACGATACATAATACAAAGATAATTCTTCATTATTTTCACAGCCAAGATATAAACCAAGTCAAAATGTGACAGAAATATGCTTCATTAACTGACCTGTAGGGCCATAACCTTTTATTCCTATCTGTTAATGTGAGTTACTATTCAATATATGAGGTCACCATGATTTCCTTTCCTCGTTCGTGTAGCTCATATTTTCTAGTATTTTCTTGCTCTTAAAAATAATGACTTTGTCTAGCAGCTGTGAATGTCAAAGTAGTTTTCCTTCAGTTTTAAGTAGAGACACTGTGTTCTTTTTCTGTTTGTTTCAGCACTTCACAGGGAAATATAATCGTGTTAAAAATAAGAAAATCTATCAAAATTTGTACTCATAAAAATGGTTAGAGACACTTAAAAAATAGAAGTGCTTACTTCAGAAAATGTTCAGAATTCCTAAGTTCTGTTCTCTGCACACAGTGGAGTTGAATGGGTCCTCCTGGGCACGAGGTCAAGCTCAGTGTTCCATCCCTAGGTGTAGTGCCGTCAAGAACATATAAATGTGTTCTGTTCTCTATTGATTTGTTCCTCTTATCAAGTAAAGATTTATACCTTAGTTTATAAACAGACTTGAAGTGAAAAATGACTTTGGATTTCAGATATTCTATTGACCATCATAGAAGACAAATTGTTTCTTTACATTTGTACATCTTTACTCTCATGTCATTTTTAGATCTGTTAAAGAATTTAAACAAATTAGCATTGTCCACCATTCAGAGACTTAAAAAAATAATTGGACCCCAAAGACACCAGTGTGGCAACCAAAAAACCAGGGGTGGGGGGAGCATTTATGATTCAAGTTCACCTGCATTGTATTCCAAGCATTATTAGTGAATTGTATGAACAACTGAGAGTACTCTTATTTGGAAAATTATGAGCAAAGTTTATTGCCACTGAAACCATGAAAAACAGTCCTTTCTGATTCAGCTTGGAGAAGTACCAGGGGAAAACACAAGGATCTCTAATTGAGACGACTACCACAGCCTCTGCTGTGGTTTTGTGCTCAGCTGTGAGAACAATATTCTCACTTCCTCTAATCAAGTTTCACCATCAAAAGTTTTTATAATATGTAGAAGACTCTCAAGATACAGCAGGCAGACAAAGAGACAAATGACTGACAGACTCTCAGTCAATGCAACAGAATCTGGGGCAGCTTTTCCATTTGCAGTCTAACTTAAGACAGTGAGGGTAGGGTGAGTAACCCATGTGTTTGGGGCCAGTGAGAAAGAGACAGTATCAATATTCTCTAGAGAAACAGAACTAATAGTATCTGTTATAAATAACTTTCAAACATAATTAAAGAGCCTGGAAGCTCTTTAAAATTCAGAGGTGACTTCATGGAGGGACTAGTGCACGGGCTAAAGAAAGAACGAGCTAAAATTAATAGCACTGGATACATTTCTAACTCTGTAATGTTAGTGCATTAAGATATATTAAAGCCAAAGAGATGGGTCAGACATTAAAGTACTTGCATTGCAAGCATTACAGACTTTGGATCCAAGAATCTTGTAAGTGTCTAGTTGGTATGACGCACTGCACTGCCACCCCAGGAGGTGCTAGCCAAGAAAGCTGCATTCTTGAGCTCTGGATTCAATTAAGTCAATCTGCCTGAAAGAGTAAGATAGAGAGCAACTGAGGAATGCTTGCAACATCAACCTTGATCCGCAAGCACATATGCACCTGCATCCAGAAATATTCCCGACATGCAAACACACATACACACATCAAACCACTGTCTTTAAAAGAGAAAACATAAATGATGATAACAAAGCCATTAATGTTGCTATTATCTCACAGATAGAAGTTCGTTTCACCATTCCAAAGTATTGGCCATGAAGAATTTAACTCTGAAACCTTGACCAGCCAAAAAACATTTAGCAGAAATAGATACAAAATGGTCAGAAGTTGGACAGCTAAAGATTGTAAAAATCATGGGTTTTGTTTGTTTGTTTGTTTGTTTTACTGGCTATTCTGCATTTCATATTAAAACAGTGGGGTGAAAACAGTTGGAGTGGATCTGTATGTTAGAATAATTGAAATCTATGTACTCTAGGCCTGGATAGAAAATATTTGGAAAGTAAGTTTTTGACCAAAGGACTCTCCAGTTGTTATGTATGAGCACTTGCTGTTTCAGAGGACCAGAGTTTGATTCTCAGCACCCATGCTGGGAGGTTCACAATCTCCTGTAATTCTAGCTTCAGGGAATCCCATTCACTCCACAGAAAATATAACTCACATATACATACACACACATATACACACAGACATGAAAATAAATTGTAACATTAAGGGGTACATTAGGCAGTTCTTATAGACACCCAATCTTAGTCTTGGTGCTGATGTTACAGAAATTGGGAAACAGAAACAAAAAAATAAATCATTGACCTTTCAGAGTTTGTATTACACTGTCAGCTCGTATTGCACTAATCCAAAATTTACCTAACTTCCTGGTGATCCTCTTTCATTTTTAACCTTTAATTTATTAATAACCTTTATTTAGCTAATATAGAGGAACTGAATATATTGAATGCATGCAGCTGCATAATTTGATGTACATTTTTAAATGATCACAACAACCAAGCTTATTAATATATCCGTCACTTCTAAGATAGTTACCCTTTCTGTGAAGGAACCACTTGAGATCTACTCTGCAGTTTGCAAGCATACAATGTTTGACAGCTGATGACAGATGCCGCACTATACATAAGACAACCAGAACTGATTTATCTGCACACACACACACACACACACACAAAAAAAAAAAAAAAAAAAAAAAAAAAAAATCTGTACCACTTGAGTATTGCAATGCTCCAACCACAAAGCCTTGGCAGCAACCATCCACCCTTCCATTTCTATATATGTTTCCCTTATATTACAGAGATCTTACAAAAGGCCACATACCAACACAATCTTATTTATCTTGTGAATTAATTGTCCTGTAGGACAATGTGGACATTAAAGTGCCATGTGGTTTCTTTTCCTTTTTCTTTCTTTCTTTCTTTCTTTCTTTCTTTCTTTCTTTCTTTCTCTCTCTCTCTCTCTTTCTTTCTTCTTTTTTTCTTAGTCTTTAAAAAAAAAACAACATTGGTTATTTTGTTTATTTACATTTCAAATGTTATCCCCTTCTTGGTTTCCTCTCTGAAAACCTCCCATCCCAACCCCCACCTCTGCCTCCACAAGGGTGCTCCCCCACCCACATGCCCACTCCTGCCCCAACTTCTTAGCATTCCCCTATGGCGGGGCATCAAAACATCACAGAACCAAGGCCCTCCCCTCCCAGGAGAAGAGCAGAAGAGGAGGCCAAATGATCACCACATTCACTCCCCACCAGAACCAGGGTGATGACCTACATGAGGATCCACTTGCTCAACACATTTAATGACTCTCCGGGGATACACAAGAAAGCTTGGGTGTCAGATATTTTAAAATAGTGAAATATATTTAAACTAAATTAGGTTTATAGCAGTTATTTCTTGCTTCTCATAATTCCAGAATTGGGGATTCCAGAAGGAACTCATCATCCCTTCTGAGAGAGTCTGCATCTCGATCATGCTGCCATTAAGTGTGTGTCTTTTTCACTCTGTGTTAGGAAACCACATACCACTTATCAGTTCTTCGTATTTAAAACCAATCTTGATTTTAAAATAATATCTATGATTAACATGAAAGAAATCAGATATGACACAATTTCTTTCATGTATAAAAACGACCTTTTTTTTTTCCCCAAAGGGATGAAAGCTTGAAGGATATTTGCAAGAAGGAAAAAGGATATGTGGGAAGAATAAGATGCTTAAGAGAATGGAAGAACTGATCAAAATATTATACATATATGAAAATGTCAGGAGCCTCTTTGTGCATTTAATATATGCTAGTCGAAAAGAAACCATGTTGAACTGAATTGAACAAACATGGCGAATTCTGCAAAGATAGCTAACAAGTGCTGAACTAAGTAATTTAAAATATTTTCAAATTCTAATTCATTAAAAATGAAACTTTGAGATAAGTCAACCTTCAATAACTCAAGCTGGTTTTGAGCTCTGTAAACCTCCTGCCTCAGTTTCCCAGACGCTAAGATTACAAGCATGCACTTTCATGCCAAGCTGGCCAGCTGAAGAGCAGCCTTTTAAAAAATTATACAAATGATTTGTGCTCTCTGCCTGCCCAGCTGAAGTAGCACTCTGTCACCCCGAAAGCAGGAGCACTGCAGCAACACAGCTGCATGATTTATCCATGGCGTTTATGCAATCAGTGAGACCTCCACATCTCCCTACTTAGAGACACCAACCTTGTCAAACCAAGATGACATTCTCGAAAGTTTTCACTAAGAAAGAAACAAATGCCCCCAGAGAGTGTGAAGTCTGTACTTCTTTCTTTTAGGTTAATGTGACCCATTAATACATTTCAGAGTTTCTGCTGCATTTAAAATCGGTTTGTTAAATTCGTCTGCAAAAGGGAGGGGGGAAAACGTCCTCAGCCATGCCATGATGAAACATTGTGAAAATTAAAGCAACGGAGCCCCCTGGTGGGCATTTCTAATGTCACCAACAATAAAATATTCAAATCAATGGAAATACTCAATAGTAACTAAGACAGCAATCATTTATCATAGAAATTCAACCTGAAATTTATAAAAGTTAATTTATTGGTGTAGGTGAGAATTTCTCTCTGTGTTTCCATACACAATAAAATAAAAGTGATTAGTTCTTAAATTTATTTCTTTTTATTAAATTATTTATTATTTAAAACAAGTTTTAAATTCAAATATCTCTACTTTATATTCTTTCCTTCAGGCAAGTCCTTGCAGATCCTCTCTCTGTTTTAAGTTCTTTCTTCATGAAAACAAACAAAAATCTTATACAACAACAACAACCTAAACTCAGGAAACAAAATAAAACAACACTCAAAACAAGAGAAAAAATGTGAATTTTGGGCCTGGAGGACCAAAATATCTTCTTAGGTAAGAGTTCTTGCTTAAGATAAGATAAGCCTATGTACCTGATTTTAGAATAAGCATCAACGCCAGGCGGTGGTGGCACATGCCTTTAATCCCAGCACTTGGGAGGCAGAGGCAGGCAGATTTCTGAGTTTGAGGCCAGCCTGGTCTACAGAGTGAGTTCCAGGACAGCCCGGGCTATACAGAGAAACCCCGTCTTGAAAAATCAAAAAATAAAATAAAATAAAATAAAATAAAATAAAATAATTAAGCATCAAATATATCCTGGTAACCACAGTGTTGTGCATAACCATAGCCAGGAGGATAGTGAGGTTTACTGTTGCCAATACAATCCAGTTTCACTGAGAGATGCTGTCACACAAAATAAGAACAAGAGTAAAAGAGCAGGCTCTTGATGCTACACAATGGCCTCCATGTATCACACTCACACTCCATGTAGGCATAGACCACATTCACACATAACACACATTAACATGTGCGTATAAGGATGAATACAATTAAAATATTTAAAGCATGATATCTTGGGAGCTGGAGAGATGTCTCATCAGAAAAGAGCTCATATGAGTATTTAATAGAAGGAGAGGTTTAGTTGCCAGCACCCAAATAGCAGGCTACAACCATTTGTAACTCCACTTCCAGGGGATATGATACCCTTTTCCAGCTTCTTCCTAAAGTGTGCTTGAATGAAGCACACACAGGCAAACATCTATGTGTTAAAAAAATAAAAAAATGAATATTTTAAAATTTAAAAGTAATTTACATTAAGATGCCTTTATTAATTAATTCTTTGAGAAAATCATGCAGTACATTTGGATCATATTCACCACAACTTTTCCTCCTAAGCCCTCCCAGTTGTGGAGGAGGAGAAGTGTGATCTTAGTGGTGGATAATACAGTTGAGATCAAGGGGCAAAGGACCATCATGGAGGGGGAGTTGAAAGTCAAGAAAGGGTTGGGAGTGTAGGGAAGGATAGATAACACTGAGTAGGCTCTACAAAACATGGAAATCTATTATTGTAGGTTTTGCACACACACATATACATATATATACATGTATATATGTACATGTATATATTCACATATAATGATTTTTGTGTGGTCATATAAAAAAGTTCAACTGGACAACTACACAAGAGGTTATGCTCATCCCAGAAAATATAGGTTTCCAAACAAAAAGCCCAGTGTTGACTTAGGACACCCCCCCTAGAACAGCTCATCAGGTCCTTAAAGACCTTGGAACAATGCAGCCCATGACCTTTGCTCTTGTTTGCCCATCGTCACTTTGTGGTGAAACACTATTGCCTAAAATGAGACAGATATTGAACACAGAATATGGACAAATAAAATTTCTACTGACCGTGAAATTTTCTTCCTACTGGCTAGTTTTCTTAGTAATGAAAGATACTATGCAAGCCATTGGGAAAAAAAAAGAGACATGGAGGATCTTACCCAGTTGCGAATAATGTGAAGCACAGTATTTGATAGGCATGAATAGGTATGCCAATAGGCAGGTTATTTGCACAAAAGTTCTGAGCAGTAACCAATCCAATCACTTTCTTATTAGACTTAAAGCCTGCTCCACCAGAAGAAACATATGCCAAGTACTAGAAATCTGGTGAGGAACTTGTAGTTGGAAAACTCACAGGCTCCAAGATTGAGCCTAATGCTATGTAACTAAAGGGACATAATATCAAGGGGCCCTCTGAGTAAGTGTCTCTATCCTGTTAGATTAGTGCAGCTCTTAGACATCACCAGAAAAGTTTCTTTGGGCAGTGGATGGTGGCCAACACAGAAAACCACAGCTGATCAAGGTGCACTGAGTGTTCAGCCAGAAACAAGATGCCACAACACACACGCCCATCCCAAGGCTCATGGACCATCACCAAATAGGATGAGGAAGATATAAATGGAAGAGGTTGAAAACCACAATGTGTATATATGTATGACAGGACCAGTGTGCTCATGAATTCACATCAGCTTTGGAGCCTTCAGAAAATCTGCATCAATCAATCATGTCCGTATTCTACCATAATAAGAAGGGGTTCATGAGTCCCTAAGTAGAGACTATAGACTTTTGATGTTTCTTGGGGGAGGATGATCAATTTTCCTTAAGGGCGTGGCTCCCAGGAGTTGACCATCCTCCTGGCTGCACACCCAGCAGATATGGAAATCACAAATTGTAGTTGATGGGTGGGTTATTAAATTATATATATATATATATATATATATATATATATATATATATATATATATATATGATTGTCTTTATATTTCTATCTAGAAACTGCTTTAAAGAGGAAAGTATACATTTTGTTATCTTGGTGAACACTTCTAGTCTGTAAAGTTGAGAATAAAGTACAAGGCATACCTAGAATTCTGAGCAGTGACAGAAACAAACAGATTCTCTGTAGGGCTAAGTCACTCTATCTCTCATTTCATTTATAGCCTCAAAATCAAACTTAAAATAAAAATGTTTAGTCTTATCTGTTTTCCCTTCTCCATACAATACATTTGAACTGGAAACTTAAAAAAAAAAATCATTAAAAACAAATAGGCACAAAAATAACAGATTTAGTGACTCATTTTTAAAAACAATTTTCATATTATTTAATAACCTCTCTGATACTTTAAAGTTATCAATATGGTATAGGAGGGATGGCTCAGTAGTTAAGAATGTTTGCTGTTCTTCTTGAGGACAAGAGTTCTATTTCCAATGTCTATGTTGGATGGCTCACACCTGCCTGCAATTCCAGTTCCAAGTGATCATATGCTGTCTTCTAGCCTCTAGGGATATCCACACTCATGTGACATGCACACACTAATTCAGACATATGAACATGCATACCCATAAATCAAGTTAAATCCTGTCTTGGTTAGGGGTCATTGCTGTAAAGAGACACCTTAACCAAGGCAAGTCTTATTTTAAAAAAAGTTTTTGATTGGACCTGGCTTACCCATTTCAAAAAGTTAGTCCATTATCATCATGGGAGGAATCATGGTGGCACTCAGGCAGATGTGACTCTGAGGAGCTGAGAAATCTACATTTTGATCCGAAGGCAGCCAAAAGGAGATTTCTTCTGCACTGGGTGGAACCTGAGAATAGGATGCCTAAAACCCACCTACACCATGACACACATCCTCTAGCAAAGCCACACACCTATTCAGATCAATCCACAAGTCCTAATAGTGCAACTTCTCATGGGCCAAGCATATTTAAACCACTACTATAAATCCCAAATAAGTAAAATAAAAGGTATTAATTTATCAAGGGTACTGTGGTTGATACTTCTTGGAACCATATATGATGTCCTCTATGTAAGTTCTATTCTCGTCAATGGATTTAACAGAATAAAACTTCTGTTCAAAGCCACAAATTATGGCACTCCTCCACAGTGTCATAATTTTGTCAACGATACAGATTTACTTCTTTTATTAGGGAAAAATAATTCATGAGCGATAATATAACACTGGCAAGGTGACAGATTAAATGCATTGCAAAAGAAATTAATCTAAATTCACGATTGGGGCACAGTCTGAGGAGCACAGACAGCAGTACATTGCTAAGTGGATGTGTGACCTGCAGTACCTAGAAACAAATGTCACTTGCTTCAAAATGTCTACGTGGAGGCCTGTACCATCCAGAACCTGTGTGCACAATGTTCTCTGACTTTGACTTTTGGTTCCTCTTACTGTGTACTCAGGCACTGTCATCATCAGTGGCAATTCTCTGCTTACCAAATTAAAAAATATATTAATTGTGGGAGTGCTGTAGTAGAGAAAAATATAATGAATGTGGTTTGAGGCAGAGAGGGTAGAAAGAGTAGCAGGAGAGACCTGGTGATAATAAGTCAAGGAAGGAACATAGCTTCCAAGAATTCGAGAAGTCATAAGGACTCTATTGATTTTCGTAACACTTGTATCACCCTAATCATACAGCATAGAACCAGGTAACTGTCAGAGTCACAATTACTGAAAATCCCTGTAATCTAGGTTACTGTGAACAACCTTCACATGTCATGTCTAAAACTACACTCCTACAAAAACGATTACTTAACCTTCTGTGTAAATCACCCTGCATCTTGGTCTCCTTGTGCAACATCTCATGTCTTTGTTTTTATACTGAATCACTTACCCTTCAGTGATGCGAATTCTCTCAAGCAATGGAGTGATGGCTCATGATGCTACCAGAATGCTGTCAGCTTTAGTTTCCTTTTAAATTTTTTTCCTACATTATATTTGATATGTTTTTCTCCTCTTCCTACTGTCAGCTTTTGTTACCTGGGTATGTAAGCCTTTCATTACACACCAGTTTTCTTTACAAATGACAGGAAAGAAGAATAATGACTGTATGTGTCACTGGGTAACAGTATCATAATATACTCATATTTCCCCAAGCCTCTAGCTGACTGCAGAATTAGCCTATTGTCACATACACCTTCTTCTCATTTCAAAATTGATATAAAAGTTCTTTAGAGTCTCTTAAGGAATTCCTCCTTATGTCTATCTCTCATTCTTTCTATGTCACCATCATGTCATTTATGTCTGCTTGTGCAATTAACTGCATAGATGTTTTCACCTTACCAAAAGGTCCTGGGAGATTACCCATCTCTCTGCCCATCCATTCCTTGGGATTCTAGGAGCAGTATTGTTCAGAAACCTCATGTCCTGAAGTCAAATGCTAGACGTATAGCTTATCTAAGAGACTATATCCCATTAAAAGATCTTCAAGATTGGTTCTATGTCACCTCATAACCATGTATGTCTTATTTCCCTAAAACAAAAATTCCAGGAACATCTAGAGCAGCCACAATTTACTACATTACTCTTCTATCCATCTGTAATTTGAGTTCTGATAAATTTTGCAGGCTTTCTCAGATTTTTGTGGAAGTACTGACAATCCTCTAATCCTCTAACGTGCAGTAACTTTTCTGCAACCTTCTTACTTTAACAGGGTATCTATGATAATTCTAGTTCCTCCCAGCTTCACAGGACACATTCAGTTTTATATATAGATCTCTATGTTAATAAGAGTTTAAGAACATGTATAGAGGTAATCATTACAACAGTATGGAAGGTATTGAATGATATTTTTTGCCTTCTAAACCCCTGAATATTACTAATTTAATTTAATTACAGAATTAAAATAAACTTTAAAACTTTCAGGATGCAGATCTAAATAAATATAGTAGTAAAATTTGCAAATTGCATTGTGGTTTGTCAATCAAATGAGAGCAGTGACTCTTCTCTAAACATTTATTTAACTATGCTTCTTTGCTTTTAGCAAAATGGAGAGAGAGAGAGAGAGAGAGAGAGAGAGAGAGAGAGAGAGAGAGAGAGAGAGAGAGAACAGTAATCAAAATATACTCAAAGAGATTATTTCACAGCAGATGCCCTGCTAGTTATTTTGGCTCTTATCCTTCTCCCTCATTATCTACAATGTTTAGAAGAAGACCAGAACAATGGCAGTATAAATAGTTGTACTAATATAGAAGAAATTTTCAT
Source organism: Arvicanthis niloticus (assembly GCF_011762505.2). Taxonomy (NCBI): domain Eukaryota; kingdom Metazoa; phylum Chordata; class Mammalia; order Rodentia; family Muridae; genus Arvicanthis; species Arvicanthis niloticus. Next base: position 9,311,246 of record NC_047660.1, on the reverse strand, counting down.
GGGATCCTACCCCAAACAACTAAAAGCAACCAATGGGTGCTGAGAGAAAAATTTGGCTTCTCCAAGGAATGACTCCACTAATTTGTTAGCCATTACAAACTGGTCAGCCCTGAAATACACAAACAACAAAAACAGACTCAGTAGATTATATTTATATGATGTTTGTGTATGTGCTGTGTGTGTGTCTGTGTGTATCTCTGTGTGTGTGAGTGTGTGTGTGTGTGTGTGTGTGTGTGTGTGTGTGTGGAGGAGGAGGAGGTGGAGGAATATATGCATGGGATTGGAGGGAGGAAAGTGAAGAGGGTAAGTTATTTAGTTCTGTTTCAGTTAAAATGTATAAAATAAATAAATAAAATGACCAAAAAATATACTAGGATTGAAAGCTCATAATATTACAGCCAATCACTTTTCAGAAAAAGTCAACTTTTAGTGACATTTTTTCTGTGGTGGTTCTGAGTATAAAGGAATTGTGAACATCATAAACAACAGAAACCATATAGAAGTGATGAACAGAGGTTCATAACAATTCTTAAAGCACCTGCTTGGAATAGACCAACATCTTGACTTCTATTGCAAACAAATGGGGTTCTCCAAAAGACTGATACCAAGAAGCCTTTGTACATTTATTAACTTAACTGATTTCATTGCATTTAATCTCATGTGTCAGATAATACTAAAATTCATAGTTTTTGAGAATTTATTAGAAAGATAGTTCTTAATAGATTTGCTTCTTAAATGCATACAAACAAGGTTTTGTGTATTATACAAGATAGAGCAAGAGAGACACTAAAATTTTAGACCAAAAAATGTTGAGTTTCATTAAGAGCATATATCCTTAACGGTTAGAAAGTTGAAGACATTTCATTCGGTATTTAAAATGTAAAATTAAATGTGGTTTACAGCTTCCCTTACATAATACATGTGCAATGAAACAAGATTTAAGATAATTGCATCACCACCCAAACCCTCCCATAATAAGTCCTGGCTGTCTTTCAAATACATGACCTGTTTTTTATTATTTTTATTACATGCATATATATTCATGGCTATATGCATATATAAATATATGTATACATATATAAATTCAACCTTCTCACCTTATACACTGTTACTTGTGTGTGGGTTTCTAGGAATGATCATTTGGTATTGGATAACCAATTATTGTGTTCTTCCTCAGGGGAAGAGTGCTTCTTCTATCTCAGCATTTGTTAGCTGTGTAGGGCTGAAGCCTAAAGAGGTTTACCTGTCTACTTCAGCATGTCTGCTGTTGTCATCCTGTTTCAGCTCTTGTTTAGGTAATCATATAGTGAGAATTTATTGGTGTAGAATTTATTCTGATATTCCTAGAAAACACAATCTCACAGAAATCTCTTCTATCCTCTGGCTTTCACAATATGCCCTGAGCCTTGGGTACAGTAGTGAAGAAGCTGGTTTTTTTCCCACAGGATTGATATGTAGTTGGCTTGGAAAAAACTAATTAATGATGTTCCATGCAAAGAGAAACATACTAAGATAGCAAGTGGCTGAGTAACCTGATGTGATTAGTATTTTAGAGAAATCCCTGAGTATTGTGGATAAAAAAGAGCATAAGACAACACAGGAGAATACAACTGATAAGAACCATCAAATTGTTAGAAAACATCTAAAACCGACCATGAGAAGACAACTAACCTAGAGGAACTATACCTCTGAATATATCCTTGCATTATATTTTTATCAAATAGATAAACTGATTTACTCACACATCAAAGGAGATGATTCATTTGTATGTTGTATCATACTGCTTGTAAGGGCTCAGCACAGTAGACTGTAGTCTCTGGATTTAAGTGCATGTATCCTGTTGAACACTAGGTGCTACATAGTGGCATCTATATAATTAGATTTCTACACAATTTATTATTATTTTCATTCCTTTGAAATGGTTTATATGTTAGCCATAGGAAATAAATTAAAACTCACAGGTAGCAAGAAAACCTAACTGCATGCAATATTAACATATTGATGCTGTGTTAATTGTGCTGTGTTAAAAGCAATTATGAAATTAATGGACACTTCCAGCCCTTTGGGGGGGGGTTGGTGAAAACATTCTTTAAAGCTATAGTTGTTTTATGTATATTTAAAGCATATGTTTATTCATTTCTCAGAAGCCATTTTTGGAGAAGTACTTCTTCTTCCTTTTTTGAAATTATACAGTTTTATAGATGTCTCTGTTGTTTCTTGACACACACATCCTGCAAATAATTTTACAACATAACACTTCTAAGCAGCTTCTGTGGTTTCAGCTTCTTCCATTTCAGCTTCTATAGTTTTAGCTTCTGTGGTTTTAGCTTCTTTGCTTAACAGTGAGACAGTCTTCAGTAGCAAACCTTCATTGGTTGCACTAAGAAGAAAGGCATGTACCACAAATGAACCCAGATTCAGTGGTCTGTACCTGCAGACCTCATTTATACTGTTTGAAGATTGGCAGCTATCTGGTCACTTGGCATATCCACCATGGCTATTTTGGTGCTGAAGAAGTTCTGCCTTTCTTCTTCTACCATAATTTCATGTGCAGTTTAAAATAATTCGAGCATTTTGGGGACGTCATGGCCAATGGAATTTCTAGTAGCCTTTGGAAATCTTTTTTTTTTTCCAGTTTCTTCCATAAAGGGTTAAGTTTGCCCATTATTTCTGGGACAATTACATAAAAGTCCACAACAACCTTGTCACCCAAGATCTTCTTAACCAGATCTGTGCCTCCTGCAAACAGAGCTTCATTTTCTTCTGATATTTTAATTCCTGATGAATTCCCTGTAAACACAGAAATTTTGTTGACTTCTGAGAAGAAAGGGTGTGGTAAAGCAATAACACTGGGAAATGGTTTCACTTCTTTTCTTTTTCCCAATGCTATATCTAATGTTAAGTCAAGATTAAAAACCTTGCTTTGTATTGATAAAGTCCAGAACTTGAAACTTCTTAAGTAAGATAACAGCTTTCTCTACTTCATAGAACTGCTGCAGGTATAAGTGTTTTAAGTAGACATAGTCTTCAGGATCACTTTTCATGTAAGTATATGACTTTATTTTCTCTATATCATCTATTGGTTTTTCATCTGATATCTTTTCCTTGGCACCTTTTTTTTAACTTTTCTTACAGGCTTTGTAGCTGCAGCTGCAGCAACAGCAGCAAAATGTCTGTTGGGCAAGGGACTGCTTACAGAACAAGGGTAAAGAGATGTCTGGGAAGCCATCTTGCAAAGACTATGCCTCTGATGATATATCAAGACTCTACAGAAGCACCTTATGGCAACTACCATGTTGACTGTTCCTAATTGTGGAGAAATATGTCTGTTGAAAAAAATATTTATCAGGATAACCAAAATATCTGAGCCAACTTTCCTGTCCTAGCCCAAAGTCATTTTCATGTCTGAAGCTTATTTCCTTGTTCTAGCCTAAAATTTAGATTCCAGTCTAAAATTATTTCTTTGTTCTAGCCTAATATTTAGATTCCTGACTGAAATTACTTCTTTGTTCTATCCTAATATCAGATTTCTGTTTGAAGCCTACTTCCTTTAAACTGACCTTAATACTTGCATGTAATTAAATGGTATGAGAGCAAAAAGGAGAAGGGGGATAGGATAGGATAGGATAGGATAGGATAGGATAGGATAGGATAGGATAGGATAAGATAAGATAGGGTGCTTCTAGGGAGGGGCGATGGGGGAAGGGGATGACATCTGAAGTGTAAATAAATAAAATATCCAATTAAAAAAAAGAAAAATACTATTCTCTATTCGTTAAACACTAAGAACTCAAAATGTCACCACTGGGTCATTTGATGAGGGAATGTCCCAATTTTATTTGAAAAAACAGGATGATTTCAGTTAGATGGATATTTATTTTACATTTTTATCCATACAATAAAACCAAAGAATAACTCGCCCTCTGTATTGCATATTCAAGAGATACTACTGAGATGAAAAGGGGGAAAACGAAAGATGGAGAATCAGTCTTTAAAATAAATAGTAGAGATTCTTTTTATTGAGAGAATTGGAGTTAACTTTTTAAGAGAGGAAAAAAATGGGGCTGGCAAACAAGTAAAATTGGGATGAGACTAAGTGGAAAGAGTCCTGTCACCAAACTAGAGTTGATAAATGTAAGAAAGGATGACCTTTGAGATGACATACATAGTGTGGTTACAAAGCACTGAGACTTAGTCTTCATCCTTGTTCACGCTGTTTCAGAGGTTTTCTCTAGTGTATGTTGCCACCATCTCTTTACATAAATCATTTCTATTGTAACATACAACTCCCAAGCCAACACTGGCTATAACAGCTTAAATTTGGCGGAAAGCCTGTCCAGATCTTCTTTCTCTCACACAACATTAGGCCCACACTTAAAATCACAGAGCAGTAATAATTTTGTAGCCACAGTAGGGAAAACCTTCTCCAAGATTTGGAGGCCAGGCATAGTGTCACATGTCTACAATCCCAGAACTTGGGAGGCTGAGATCATAAGATAATGAGTCCAGGGAGGAGTTCAGGGTGTCTCCACATTGTCATCCTCAAAGAAAGTAGTTAGACTTGTACCAGCATCAGAATTTCAGTGCTGGAAGGAAGGGAGACTGTTTTCAGAGCCACTCTGATTCAGCTTGAATATAGTATATATTCAAACTGTTACTATATAAATGGTTCTCTATACCATAGTTGTTCTCCCAAACACTCTCATTTATCTGTTTGAACTGTGCCTAAGAAATCATTACATGGTCAAACTTCCACTTTTGCTTTAGTCCTATGTACCAGACTGATCTAAATCAGCCACTGTGGAGCATTCTAAAGCTTTGATTTGAGTGGATATGTTAAGAAACATGTGGCCATATATCAGAGAAGGATGCTGAATTTGTTTGCATCTTTCATGATTCATCTCCATTACTGCAGTACATCTATAACTCATTTTAGGAAAAGTGGCACAGTTGGTGATAACCTTTAAAATCCATTTGTTATGGTTGTCTAAGACATCCTGTTGTATGACATAATTTAATCCATATTTTTTTTCATTCACAGTCATTAAGTTAGTTTCTCTAAGTCAAATATGAGAGTTCAGCCAGAAATGAGATCAATCTTTATGCTATATCAAATTTACATATGACTTATGCTTAAGGATTTTAAAGTCAACTATATAAGAGTATTGAACAATTATAGAAAACATACATATCAATAATGCCTATCTGTAGAAGAATTAATTTCTCAATTAAAATGTTTTTAATGCCTTTGCATCTTAAAACAGTTCACCAAATAAAATGAGAAGAGATTATGCCTTGAAAGATAAGAATATGTATCTAAGAGTTAAACTAGAAAGATTTCCATGTTTTGGATTCTAGAAATAAGTCTCTTTTTAAAAAAAAAATCACTGTCAAAATAAGGTAGCCTTTAAAATTTTTTTGAAATTGTCTGATTTTTTTTGGAAGGGGAAATTAAGGACTTAAAGTTTATTTCTACTCTTTTATTTTTGTTTCTGTAAAATATGTAAAGCATAAAGATTGATTAACTAATAAACTACACTGCAAATTTTATCCTAAATAATAAAAGTTTAGTTTATCTGTATGAGGCAAATCTTCAAAGGCACTCAATATACCATTGCTTATTTGGGTAGTAAAATATGTGTATTTACTGTCAGTTTAAGTTTCCATTCACTTGAATGAACACATAGCTATTTACCTTTCTAGAATAATGGGTTACAAGGAATATATAAGTATATGTTGCGTATGTTGTACTTACATATAAATGCATGTGTCTATACTATCACAAATAGACAGCCTTTGCTTACAGTATGAGTTTGAACTAATCCTAACAATAAATTACAAAATGAATGAATCATGAATGATTTTAGTTTCAGGATTCTTCTCCACTCTGAAAAAGTGATTTAAAAATGTTCCTTTGGGAAGGTATGTGATCATTACTTTTTCAAAAATGGACCCTACTTACCTTTTCTACTTGTACTCTTTCCAAGGCTTTATTCACATACCATTACAGGTTTATGTGTCCTCACTTCTACAGTATAATTCTCAACAAAATGTCAATCCCTGCCTCAAAAGTATCCCAGTCTTTAGCATCATACTTCTTGAGGTAGAACAGTAACATTCAAGGTGACAATGGCAACTGTGAGGTTTCTGTCATTAATACCTTCTCTTGTCTGAATCAAATAAATCTCCATGCCATTCCTGCCTCTTGTTCTGTCTTCTTGATTTAATTGGGAAAGCTTGTATTAATAAGAGATGCTTTCTGCCTTGTTAACCCTCAAATAAATCTGCCTCCTGTGAACCAGAAAATGTAAGCCTACTTCTCTCTGTGTATATTTATAAGTAAGAAAATATATGAAGATGTATTAGAATAATAATAAAAGAAATATACATGTATGCATATGTGTGTGTGTGTTGTGTACATTATATTTTGCCATACGTTAAACTAAGAATCACAGTATACAAGACACAGTACAATGTTGTGTACAATCACAGTATACAAGTATACAGTATAATGTTGTGTACATTATATTTTGCCATACGTTAAACTAAGAATCACAGTATATAAGACTTAAAGAGCATTTCCTAAAGTAATAAACTACAGGCTATTGATTGTTATAAATTCTTTGGTGCAGAAGGTTGGAAAGAGAGAATTGGAACAAAGGAGATATATGAGGATACATTCACAGTGTATACTACACACTTATAAAAGTCAGATACATTGCAAAAAGAAATATGTTTAAACTTGTAAATTCAATGTGTCTTCAATGGATGTGCACAGGAATTTATTTTTGTCATCTAACACCTATTAACATTTTCACAAGAAAATGTTACATGCATACTCTTGCTCAGACTAATATCAAATCATTGCTCTAATAGTATGTGTTATACAATTTCTTTCAACTACTATAAAGTCCGATCTAAACTAGTTTTACAGAAAACAGGGTAGAAATCTAGAGAAAATCAACACTCTTCCATATGGATCTCATAAGTGCTAAAATTTATTAAGGTGACTTAAAGATTATTTTTAACCAGACAAGCAGGCTAAGTGATGTGGGTCAGGGTAGTCCCACCAAACACCAGTTTCTCAGGGCAGACATGCTTGACTGGTGGTAGTTGTGTTTAATATATCTAGGGAGAAATCTTTGCACACACAAGATAGCTTCCTAAGATTGCCTAGCATGCACATTTTTAGTACTATCACCAAGAAATCCAGCTTTGAGCAAGCCATATCAACAAGATCAAGGATTTAGATACTAGGTGCAGTTTTTAGCATTACCTTCACTGTCTCCATGTTATGGCATTACAGACTATATAATATGAGAAGGAATCACATGTATACAATCACACTGCTGTTGTACAAAGAAGACCTGCCTCTGGGTCACATAATTCCTTATTTCAGTGCTACAGGAAGTGAGCATACTCAACCTTGGGCAAGCCTGTCATACAGTCCACAGAAGACTATTCTTTGTAATGACAATTTCATCTGTAGTATTTTTGTTATTGTTTTGATTAAAAAATATCTTTTTAATTTCAACATAGAATTTCTTTGTTTGTCTCAATAAAGATATTAGATCATTTTTATTTGTTTTTCTACTTATTTTTATTTCTTAATGATCAACTCTAATCATGTTTATCCAAAATTGAACTATAAACATCTCCTTTCAATGTTAGCTTGTCTGTTGGTGTCAGTGTTGGTCAGGTTGTCTGTTGCTTTCATGTTAATGTCACTTCATGCGTTTAACTTTTCTGAAATTTCTGAGAGATTCCCTCTCAGAGCAAATATTTTGTTCCTCTGGCTGTTACAATCTTTCTACCCTCTTCAGTGACGATCCCTAAGCATCAGGTTCAGGAGTTGTATAATAGATCTATTCCTTGGAGCCAAAAACAACAGACTCACTTGTTCTGGCCTTTTGTGGTTTTCTGTGATGGCCTCTCTGCTTCACAGAGACAATTCTTTGATGAATGGTATTACCTGTACCTTATGTTGAATATAATAATAACTATATAGAATTGCTGGATTAAAATTTCTCTGTAAGGTCCCACATTTCTACCTACTCAAATCCCTTTCTAAATGTCTGCCTTTTTCGGGGTCTACAAATGAAGCTGACTTTGCTGTAGAGAGATGGACAACACTTAGTCAGGAGAGGCACAATCATGCCAGTTTCCTACTCGTCTGACAAAACTCAAACAGTTTTGTTCTTGGATTAGCACAGCTTGTCCCTTTACACAGGTCAGGTCCTTTCCCTCCCACACTTCTCTCTTTTGCTTCTTCTTTGTCTCATGTCCAAATTTTCTCTGTCACCTAATTAGTAACAGAATCCCTCTAGTGCTGGTTTTCTGTTTTCATCTTCTCTGTCTTCCCTTCAAAGAGTTGGCTAATTCCTCATCAACAGTGCTTCTGTGAGACAGAAAGCTGTGACAGATTTATCATTTGTCCAGCAGAGTTTGAGAGTGTTCCCTGTAGAGGCACCTGCAGCACATTGTGTTGGGCAGTCAGGGGGCCAAATGTTTGTGTACATCCCATCTGCTGTCTGTGATGTTTCCCTGATTGTACTCCAACTCATTGGGCACACTTTAGTTTTTCTATGTAGATTGTGTGTCAGAGGTAGACATGCTGGTTCTTTGTGCCTAAGTCATACCATGTGCATTGAGAAATGGGGGAAATTCTTTGGAGAAAATTTTCTACGTCATTAGGCTAAATGCAGGGTATATGTGGCCCATACTTGTACATACAGAATAGACAGATTAAATTTCAAACTGAAGTTTAGAGGTAGAAAGAAATTAAGGTTATATTGACACATTTACTTTTTTTGCTTTTATTAAGAAAAACACCTAAAATAATAATAAAATATAATAAGAGTTAAAAAAATATCTGAACAAACTGGAATAAGACAAAAACAAGCACAAACAGATTAAGAGCCCAAAAAGGCATAAGAAATAAATAAATGCCAAGAATCAAAAGTTTTCACACAGAGAAATTTCAGAACACAAAGCCAGAAAACATGATATGTAGGTGAAAGACCTATAAGTTTTAAAATGAAAATATGCCTTGGCAAAGCATTATAAGACATACAAACAACATACAAAAATATAAAGATGTAATTGAGTTCATTTTTTGTTGATCATCTACTGCTGGACATGAGGTCTGGCCTTAAGAGTGGTTTGTGTACAGAAATTCCATTGGAGAAAAGTGATTTTTCCTTTGAGAGCAGCTTCTGGCTTAGGGAGAGGGACATGTTTCCGCTTGCCCTGTCAGCACTGAAATCCTATCTGGCCCAGACCAGTGCAGAACCTGTGCATGTTACTGCAGCGGAACAACGTGGGGAGACAGAGGAGAGAGAGGGAGGGAGGGAGGGAGAGAGAGAGAGAGAGAGAGAGAGAGAGAGAGAGAGAGAGAGAGAGAGAGAGAGAGAGAGGCAGACAGAGACAGAGAGACACAAAGACAGAGAGACAGAGAGACAGAGAGACAGAGAGACAGAGACAGAAACAGAGACAGAGATGAGACAGAGAGAGAATGGAACATTCAGTCCTGTGATGTTTCCATTAAATCTCTCCCCTCAGGGCTCAGAGAATCCTGTGAAACAGGAGACAGAACGATTGTAAGAGCAAGGAAACAAGGCCCCCTGAGCACAACAGGGCTGACACATGTATGAACACATGTTTACTTTTGAGGATGTGAATGTTGTTCAGTGGCAGACTCCAACAACAATTTTAAGGCATTTCTCAAGAACATATCTTATTTTCTAAAAAAAAAAAAACTCCGTCAAGTGCACCCACTTCTTAGAGAATAGGATATGGTTTCTTTTCACTGAACATAGACATTTTTTATAAGGCATGCATATAAAGAAGCAGTTAATGAGGTATACAATGGCATATATTTGAATAAAGATCTTTCGTAGACACATGACTTAAGTTTACAATATCAGGGCTCTATTTAGCATTTAAATTTAGTTTTTTTTTTTCTATTTTTCTTATTGCTTTTGGTTTTGGAAGACAGTGTTTCTCTGTGTAGCCCTGGCCGTTCAGGAACTTTATAGACAAGGCTGTTCCCAATCTCAAAGATATGTCTGCCTATGTGTTCCAAGTGTTAAGATCAAAAGCCTACAGCACAACCACTAGGTTTTAAGAAAATCTTTTAAAGAAGTCTTATAGAAAGTTAGTTTTATAATTTCCAGTAATTTTGACCAAAGTTAATTGAAAGCAATACTTTACTCCTGTCCTCTTGCAACCTATTTATCTTAATCTTATATTTCTCTTAGATAAATTTAAATTTTTGCATAAGAAAGATAAATTAATAGTACTATAAACATATTTATACATTCAATATTGTGGTATGGCCTGATTTCTAATCTAGAAAATTCTTCCTAAAATATTTACTTTTATTCAGTACTTATACAGAATGACATACATCAATGGTCTTTCTTAGACAATATTTTCTTATGTGAATTTATTTTTGGCATACTTTGGTTCCTGTCTTATTTTATTTACCTCGGAAACTACTGAAATTAAACCAGGGATAATATTTATGATATCATTATCCCTTCTTATTTCACACAGATTTCACTCAATGCATCCGTTGCATGTGACAGACCTCAATCCTGTCGATTCACTTTATACCCATTGTTCTATTTTAGCCTATCTATTTAAAATAGTAAAATGTAAACAGTGGAAAGTTCATAAATTCTTTCTTTAGACATTTGGCCCCTTGGTAGGTTATACATGTTCTAGTACATGTCCCTAAACACTTGTGTATACAGACAACAATAGTTGGACTTATTGAGTTATATAAAAGGAGAGATACAAATAGAAAGATGTCCTATAAGGAGCTGACAATAAGTAATAGTAAATATGATCAAAATACATTATATACATAAACAAAGTTCTCAAGGAATCAATTAAAAATATCTTATGTTTGTTTAGTTTTCCACAAAACTCTTTATTAATGTGTCACGACAAAGTCAACAGGAAGTTATAAGGACAAAAAGTACATGGATGGACTTGTGGGAGTTATTGGATGGAGTAACTGAAATAATGAAAGAATATTTAGTGAAAATATTCTACTGGTGTGAATAAAAAATTGAGACTTTAAGGAAATTAGCCAAGAACAATTGTTGTAAGTCAAGTACTCATTAATGCATACAGAAAAAGGCTTATCTTTAGGATACTGAGCAAAAAAAAAAAAAAAAAAAAAAAACGCACTGATTTGTTGTTTGTTTGTCTGTTTTAAAGGGACATAAAAACTTCTTTAAATTAATTTATATATTCATTTTATATCCCAATATCAGCTTCCCCTCTCCTCCCAGTACCCTTTCATGTAGAGCCTTTCCCCATTCTTCCCTGCCTCTTCTGCTCTGAGAAGAGGGAGACCCCTCTGGGTATCACTCCCACCTCTTACCACCCATCAAGGCACAAATATGCAGGTGAGGTAAATGAATTGAGGATGTCACCCAGAGGCTCACCAGCCAAGTGGACAGCCTGCAGCTGGAGCCACCACACTGTGTGAGCATGTCATGTTCAGATAGAAGAGAAGTATAGCAGCTTGAGCATTGTGAAGAGAGGTGGAACTGGAGACTCGGGGTAGAAAGGAAAAGCCTGTGGTGAGTGGTCATCCCTGCCACCTGGGGCCACAGTGAGGTTCCAGCCTGAGCTGCTGCTGAGGGCCAAGTCTTGGTCCCTGGCTACACAGTAAGAGAAGGAGTTAGTGTTCATGTCTCATGTTACCATTAGAGAACCATTAGAGAAGATGGGACTATTCTTGGTCTGGGTAGCTGCTAGAGACCAGCTACCCAGGATGATGATGAGGATGTCTAGGAGCTGTGCAGAACTGGACCCACCCATCACTCTGAAGTGCTCTGAAGAACTGACCCTACCTCTCACCAGCAACAGTGGAGCAGGCCCTGGTGTTAGGTGTGGGGGTAAACTGTTCTAGAGTGCCAATGAAGACATAATTTAAAACACAGAATTAAATATTTTGTATATCTATCCTCCATGGACCTGAGATTTTTAGTATTAACTATAAGACAAATCATATTGAAAAAAAAAGTTAGGCACACTGACATGGTTTATGCTTCTTTTTATAGGTGAGGACTTACAGTTAAATTTATTTATCTGATCTTTTATGGACTGAGTTAAATATAGAGTCACAAAGGAAAAGTTAAGAAAAAATGCATTCATTTGGCTTTTAAGCATTTTTTCATTTCAAGGAGATAAATTCTTCTCAAACCTTCACAGAATATCATTTTACAATATTTCTTTCCATAGCAATTATAGCTTGATAGTTATTGTATTATTTTGAGCCAAAAGCTCTAGTTTGATTCATTAACAAGTTCAAGGTTTTATTCATTGCTAACAAGGACATCAAGTGAATTCTTCCCTCTTGAAAATCCAAAAAGGTATATTAATAAAGCCAAGATCATGAAAATATGCAGCATAGCTGGAGTAGGAAGAGAATCCATTTTCTCAACAGATCTGTTTTATTGAAATAACATCAGATAGATTGGAAGTGAGTACAATGTATCTCATCTCATACCAGAAGTATTTTTCTACTGAACTACCTAAAATTTGCCAAAAATTTTAATGTCACAGTTTCAAAAATTCAAAAAGTACTGATCAAAAGCTTACAGTCTGCTCTCTGATGCCTGAGCCTTTAAAACACTCTTAAACTGCCATAAGACACATTAATCAATTTGTGATCTATACTGAACTTATGATTGATTCTTATTTAAAATCATAAATATAAAATAGTTTCTATTAAAAAAGACTTACACTCCTAACAATGTAGTAATGCACCATTCTTCTGACAATACAGAGTTGAAGTTCAAGTTCACAAATGGAAGTGCTGGATTCAGGCAGCTCATGAAATGCAGTTAGATTTGTAACCAGCTCTCTAAAGCAAGACCCAAGATGAATAGAGACAAATGAAAGTGCTTTTGCTTCTCAAATGAATCATTTTAAGTGCAGATCTTAAAGAGTCTCCTGAATGGTGCTTTTTATTCTTTAAATACTATTTATAATATAATTCTTCTCTGTTAACAAACTCCTCATTCCTCCTTTCACAGATATGGCTAGTACAAAAATAATAGATTCGAAATATTTACTGTACTACCCTAAAATCCTAGATTCTACCATTTCCTTTAGTTTCTTGTGACTTTGATATTATTTGTGAACAATTCCAATATATGCAATGGGGAGCAAACCCTGATGTTAAATAATCAAACAATTTTATTACATTAAAATAGAAAATCTTTTATATAGAACCCAAAGAAAGTGTTTTATAGATTACCAAGTCAATGAGATTAAATTCTATGAAAAACAAAGTGACTCAGTAGTGAAGATTGTGTGAAAAAGGTATTTTTTTTAAACAGTGATAATAAATCTAGGAAAGATACATGTGATTTCATTTTAAATCATATTTTGACAAAATAAAATAAAGTAATTTTGGATACAAATATGATGACATATTTTACTGACACAGACACAGTGGATGTTTTCGTCTCCTGATTGTAAAGCAGTGGGTGCTTTTGAGGTACACCCACTATGTGAATTCAGGTAGATCCTTTGAACTTCTAAGTTTTGGGGAATGAAACATGACAGAACTTTATGTTCATTCTGAGTCTTGGGAGTCAAATGCTCTTTCTCAACATCCCCTGACAATCTTTTCCATTTTCCCCATAGATGTACAAGAAGACACAGCCCTGAGTTTCTGCCATTGCTTGACATCCTGGACCTCTTGTACTTAGCAAAATTGTCATCTCAACTTGACTCATCTATATCCTGGGAGTCAGTTTGACACGTTAGTGAGAAAAACCAGTGTCAACACAACAACAAAGCCCTCAGAGTCTCAGGTGCTGAGAAAGGATGAGTGACACATCTCCACAGATAGCTGTGTGTCCCTGTGTGTGCACACACATACATTCACACATATGCAACAAAATGAACAGATTTCCTAATTATTTAGTCTGCTCTGTACTCCTAAAGGATAATTTAGATTTGTAACCTTGTGATGTGCCGAGTGAGTGGATTAGTACCATGTAAAGACTTCAAGGTGATATTTGTATACTGAATGTCAAAAAGAACAATATTGAAGGTCAATTCTTCTGTTTTACTTTCTCTTACTTTGCATCAACTTTTATGTATCTCAACAACTGTAAAATAATTGTACATATTTAATATACTTAATATGTGAATAGATACTTCAATTTAATTTTCATCCATACATTTTTAGACTATCGAAGGAATTAGTTTCTAATTTTCTGGTAGTTGTGGAAAATTACATGTTTAATTTATACTGCAGCATGTATAAATGCATAATTCTTGTTTTCATGCCTTGTTTATTTATCTATTTGAAAGCAAACTTTAGAGTTTCCTGTGGAGTCCTTACAGTTAATTTTAAGTTGAAATTAAAATACAGTTGCATAGTTTTGTCTCTTCCTTTTCTCCTTCAACTTTTCCAATCTACCACTCTGCTTTCTTTCTTGAAAATTCATTGCCTCCATAAATATATGTATATACATATGTGTGTGTAATTTCTGTAATAAACATTCCTAAATATACAAATACATCCTACTCAGTCTGCATGATATAGATAGATAGATATGAAATATATACATATATTTTTGTATATATTTCACATATTTATTTCATATATATGTATATATATGAAATATATATAAATAAAATTCCAGGGCCTACCAATTTGTATTGGACAACCAAACAGAAATGAGATGGGTCCTTCCATGATGTCTCAGGATGGGTTTTACTACTATGAACAGACACCATGACCAAGGTAACTCTTATAAAGGACAACATTTAATTGGGGCTTTATTGATACAGGTTCAGAACTTTAGTCCATTATCACCAAGGTGGGAGAGTGACAGCATCTATGCAGGCATAGTGCAGGCAGTGCTGAGAGTTCTACATCTTCATCTGAAGGCTGCTAGTGGAAGACTGACTTAGACAGCTGGGGTGAGGGTCTTAAGCCCAGGCCCACAGTGACACACCTACTCTAACAATGCCACACCTCCTAATAGGACAATACCCTGAGTCAAGCATATACAAACCATCATACCTGGGAAACACTATTACTTCTGCTCTCAGCTCTCCTTACTTGCCTATAGTTCTACGTCTAGGGTAGAATTTGAGGCCCTCTCAATAAGGGAAAATAATGCCTGGTTCTAAAAACCTAGACAATTACCCAGAGCTACTGGAGAAATGGATCTTGGAGAAGAACCTACCATCTCCAAGTTACTAAACCAGCATGATTACAAACTAAATTCAAAATATTCAGTTGCTTCCTTCTACAAACCAACCTTAACCACATTGTTTGGGATTGAAGGTGTGTACTGAGGTGAGTCTGTGTTCCAACCAGAGCAGCCATGTTGCTGGATTGAAATTCAAGTATGGCTGAAATTAATGTTTAATTGAGATGAAAAGAAAGGTTTGAGAGAATGAGCCAGAGATAGGATACATCCAATTCTTACAACAGACAGGAAAAGGAGGCTGCTGAAGAGCACTACAGGGAAGAGAGAGAGAGAGAGAGAGAGAGAGAGAGAGAGAGAGAGAGAGAGAGAGAGAGAGAGAGAGTCAGTCTTCTGGGAGTCCATGCATTGAGTGCACTGCAGTGGAGTTGATTTCATGCTGCAGGTAACCAGAGACAGTTGAAGCTAGACAATATGAAGGAGCCAGAAGATTAGAACAAATTGCCAGAGTTAATATGAGGCCAAGAAGATCAAGTTAATAATAACCTAACAGAAGCCAGATTGAACCAATTAGCTTGGAGAGGAAGTTTGAATCAGAACAGCTGAGTTGAACCAGGCATCTAGAGATCAGAAATAACTAAGAATGGTTGAGCTTATTCAGGAGTAAGCCACTGAGATGACAGTTACATCAAGCAAATAAAAGTTACCTCTACCAGGCCTAACACAGTAGTAACAGATACCACAGTGATGTTTGAGTTACATGCAAAATACTCAGTACACTAATAGCCACTTAACAAGCTGAAACTTAAACGCATGTATATTAAAATAAACTCAATTTGCTTAATGGAACTTCTCACTGGCTTATGTACTTAATATTTGTGCCATTAATATTTAATGCTATAGCTGACTAGTTAGGAAGCTTAGAGCAAAAGACATCTTAATACTTAAAAGGCAAACTGACTCTCTCTTCCCCCAACAGGTATCAACTGCTAATAGCTCTTCAGATTTGCGAGCCTCTCACCCATTTCTACTGCAATTTTTGCTGGCTTGATCTTCCATGGATCTTGTATCTGCAGTCAGGCCTCTATGATTTTGGGTATGGACAGTCTCTTTGAGAACATAAAATACAGTTTCAGAGTACTTCTCTCCTTTGCCCCAGATAAGCTGCATATGTTCTATTGCGTGGCTCTACAATGTGCACACAGAAACCACAAAGGGACTGTGTAGGTTTAAAAAGAGAGTTCATGATTCTGTAATGGAAAATTAATAAAGGACGAGTTCGAGGGAAAGAGTCGGAACGAGTTCAATCAAAGCACACTGTACTCAAGTACAAAGTTCTCAAAGAACAAGTTTAAAAAAAGAGAAGACAGTTTGAATTTAAAAAAAAAAAAACTTTCCAAAAAAGCAAGTAACATATAAATGATAACTAAGGAATTTATATTATTCCCATATTCACTATGATCCTGTAACTACTACATCACTACTATGTCAGAAACATCATGTACAGACAGATCATGACTAATACTACTTACAAGAAAAGGTTTTTTGTTTTTTCAGCATTGTATCCATTTAAACTAGTTTCATCAGGGGCCATGCAATCATTGTGTCTCTTGAAATGGCAGTCTCAAAGAAGATGAAAATATTTGTCCCATCTATGATTTCATTATTGGTGTTATTGATAAACAGATCAAATCCATTTATATTTTTAAAAGGTCCTAAGAATGTAATATCATTCTTTGTGCCATTTTACCTTGAATACTGTCTCCTGGCAATGCCCAACTATTCCATCTGTAATTACAAATACTGTGGATTTAATCATGAACTTGTTGCTGGGAACCAAGACTCACTTCTGACATCATATCCTTCCTCTGTGTTCACTCTGTCATGACTTCTCAAGAATATCCATGCACAGATGGAGTCATGAGTACCTCCCTATGTGCTCCCAGGCTGGTGGTTTAGACCCTGGGAAGCTCTGGTTGGTTAGTATTGTTGCTCTCCTCATGGGCTAAAAGCTTTTAGCTCCTTCAGTCTTCTCTTTAACTCTTCCATTGGGAACCCCTTGATCAGATCAATGGTTAGCTGTGAGCATCCACCTCTGAATATGTCAGACTCCGGAAGAAATTTAAGGAGACAGCTATATCAGGCTCCTGTCAGCATGCACTTCCTGACATCCACATCAGCATCTACATTTGGTGATTGCACATGGGATGGGTACCCATGTCTCCAGATGGCCCCTCTTTCAGTTTCTATCCCATACTTTGTCTACAGATTTTGCTCCTTTGAGTATTTTGTTACTCCTTCTAAGAAGGACCTAAGCACCCACACTTGGTCTTCCTTCTTCATGAGCTTCACGTGATATGTGAGTTGAATCTTGCCTATTTCAAGTTTCTGGGCTAATGTCCACTTATCAGTGAGTGAATACCATGTGTGTTCTTTTGTGACTGGGTTACCACACTCAGGATATTTCCTAGTTCCATCAATTTACCTAAAAATTTCTCGAATTCATTATTTTTAATAGCTGAGTAATATTCCATTGTGTAAATGTACCACATTTTTTGTATCCATTCCTCTGTTGAAGGCCATCTGGGTTCTTTCCAGCTTCTGGCTATTATAAATAGGGCTGCTTTGAACAAAGTGGAGCATATGTCCTTGTTATATGTTGGAGCAACTTCTGGGTATATGCCCAGAAGTGGTATAGCTGCGTCCTCCGGTAATGCTATGTCCAATTTTCTGAGGAACCACCAGACTGATTTCCAGAGTGGTTGTGCCAGCTTGCAATCCCACCAAAAATGGAGGAGTGTTCCTCTTTCTCCACATTCTCGCCAGCATCTACTATCACCTGAGTTTTTGATCTTAGCGATTCTGACTGGGGGGAGGTGGAATCTCAGGGTTGTTTTGATTTGCATTTCCCTGATGACTAAGGATGTTGAACATTTCTTAAGGTGCTTCTCGGCCATTCGAGTTTCCTCAGTTGATAATTCTTTGTTTAGCTCTGTACCCCATTTTAATAGGATTATTTGGTTGTCTGGAGTCTAATTTTTATGAGTTCTTTGTATATATTGGATATTAGCTCTCTATTGGATGTGGGATTGGTAAAGACCTTTTCCCAATCTGTTAGTTGCTATTTTGTACTATTGACAGTGTCCTTTGCCTTACAGAAACTTTGCAATTTTATAAAGTCCCATTTGTCAATTCTTGATCTTAGAACAGAAGCCATTAGTGTTCTGTTCAGGAATTTTTTGCCTCTGCCCAAGTATTTGAGGTTCTTCCCTACCTTCTCTTCTATTAGTTTCAGTGTATGTGGTTTTATGTGGAGGTCCTTGATCCACTTGGACTTGAGCTTTGTACAAGGAGATAAGAATGGATCAATTTGCATTCCTCTACATGCTGACCTCCAGTTGAACAAGCACCATTTGTTGAAAATGCTGTCCTTTTTCCACTGGATGGTTTTAGCTCCTTTGTCAAAGATCAAGTAACCAGAGGTTTGTAGGTTCATTTCTGGGTCTTCAAGTTTCTTCCATTGATCTTCCTGCCTGTTTCTGTACCAATACCATGCAGTTTTTTTAATCACTATTGCTCTGTAGTATAGCTTGAGGTTAGGGATGGTGATTCCTCCAGAAGTTCTTTTATTGTTGAGAATAGTTTTTGCTATCATGAGTTTTTTGTTATTCCAAATGAATTGGAGAATTTTTCTTTATAAATCTGAAGAATTGAGTTGGGATTTTAATGGGGATTGCACTGAATCTGTAGATTGTTTTTGGCAAAATGGCCATTTTACTATATTAATCCTGCCAATCCATGAGCATGGGAGATCTTTCCATCTTCTGAGATCTTCAATTTCTCTCTTACTAGACTTGAAGTTCTTGTCATACAGATCTTTCACTTGTTTGGTTAGATCCACACCAAGGTATTTTATATTATTTGTGACTATTGTGAAGGGTGTCATTTCCCTAAATTCTTTTTCAGCCTGTTTATCCTTTGAGTAGAGGAAGGCTACTGATTTGTTTGAGTTGATTTTATATCCAGCCACTTTGCTGATGTTGTTTATCAGTTTTAGGAGTTCTCTGGTGGAAGTTTATGGGGTCACTTAAATATACTAACACATCATCTGCAAATAGTAATATTTTGACTTCTTTTTTTCCTATTTGTATCCCTTTGACTTCTTTTTGTTGTCTAACTGCTCTGGCTAGGACTTCCAGTACTATATTGAATAGGTAGGGAGAGACTGGGCAGCCTTGTCTAGTCCCTGATCTTGGTGGGATTGCTTCAACTTTCTCTCCATTTAGTTTGATATTGGCTACTTGTTTGCTGTATATTGCTTTAACTATGTTTAGGTATGGGCCTTGAATTCCTGATCTTTGACTTTTAACATGAAGAGATGTTGAATTTTGTCAAATGCTTTCTCCGCATCTAGTGAGATGATCGTGTGGTTTTATTTTTTTTTTTCAGTTTGTTTATATAGTGGATTACATTGATGGATTTCCAAATATTGAACCATCCCTGCATTCCTGGGATAAAGCCCACTTGATCATGATGGAAGATTGTTTTGATGTGTTCTTGGATTCAGTTTGCTAGAATTTTATTGAATATTTTTGCATCAATATTCATAAGAAAGATTGGTGTGGAGTTCTCTTTCTTTGTTGGCTCCTTGTGAGGTTTAGGTATGAGTGTGATTGTAGCTTCATAGAATCAATTGGGTAGTGCTCCTTCTGTTTCTATTTTGTGGAATAGTTTGAACAGAATTGGTATTAGGTCTTCCTTGAAGGTCTGATAGAATTCTGCACTAAAACCATCTGGTCCTGGGCTTTTTTTGGTGGGGAGACTTTTAATGACTGCTGCTATTTCTTTAGGGGATATCGGACTGTTTAGATGGTTTATTTGCTCCTGATTTAACTTTGGAACCTGGTATCTGTCTAGAAAATTGTCCATTTCATCCAGATTTTCCACTTTTGTTGAGTATAGGCCTTTGTAGTATGATCTGATGATTTTTTTGAATTTCCTCAGTTTCTGTTGTTATGTCTCCCTTCTCAGTTCTGATTTTATTAATTTGGATACTGTCTCTGTGCCTTCTGGCTAATCTGATTAAGGGTTTATCTATCTTGTTGATTTTCTCAAAGAACCTTATAGTTCTTTCTGTTTCTACTTAGTTGATTTAGCCTTGAGTTTGATTATTTCCTGCTGTCTACTCCTCTTTGGTGTATTTGCTTCTTTTTGTTCTAGAGCTTTCAGGTGTGCTGTCAAGTTGTTAATGTATGCTCTCTCCAGTTTATTTTTATGTGCTTTTAGAGCTATGGTTTTTTTCTCTTAGCACTGCTTTCATGGAGTCCCACATGTTTTGGTATGATGTGTTCCCATTTTCATTAAATTCTAAAAAGTCTTTAATTTCTTTATTTCTTCCTTGACCAAGTCATCGTTGAGTAGAGCATTGTTCAGTTTCCACATGCATTTGGGTTTTCCATTGGTTTTGTCATTATTTAAAACCAGCCTTAGTTCATGGCGATCTGATAGGATGCAAGAAATTATATCAATCTTTTTGTATCTGTTGAGGACTGTTTTGTGACGAATTATATGGTCTATTTTGGAGAAGATACCATGAGGTGCTGAGAAAAAGTTATATTCTTTTGTTTTAGGATGAAATGTTTTACATATATATATATATATCATATATATATATATATTAAATCCATTTGGTTTATAACTTCTGTTAATTTCAATGTGTCTCTATTAATTTCTGTTTCCATGAACTTTCCATTGCTGAGAATGGGGTGTTGAAATCCCCCCACTATTATTGTGTGAGGTGCAATGTGTGTTTTAAGCTTTAGTAAAGTTTCTTTTATATATGTGGGTGCCCTTGTGTTTGGAGCATAGATGTTCAGAATTGAGAGTTTTTCTTGGTAGATTTTTCATTTGATGAGTGTGAACTGTACTTCCTTATCTTTTTTTATTACGTTTGGTTGAATGTTGATTTTATTTGATATTAGAATGGCTACTCCAGCTTGTTTCTTGGGACCATTTGCTTGAAAAATTGTTTTCCATCCTTTTACTCTAAGGTAGTGTCTGTCTTTGTCACAAAGGTGCATTTCCTGTATGCAACAAAATTCTGGGTCCTGTTTGTGTATCCAGTCTGATAGTCTATGTCTTTTTATTCAAAAATTGAGTTCATTGATGATAAGAGATATTAAGGAAAAATGATTGTGGCCTCCTGTTATTTCTGTTATTAGAGGTGGAATTATGTTTGTGTGGTTATCTTCTTTTGGGGTTGTTGAAAGATTACTTCTTTGCTTTTTTTAGGTTGTAGTTTCATTCCTTCTGTTGGCATTTTTCGTCAATTATCCTTTGAAGTGCTGGGTTTGTAGGAAGATATTGTGCAAATTCGGTTTTGTCATGGAGTATCTTGGTTTCTCCATCAATAGTGATTGAGAGTTTTGCTGGTTATGGTAGTCTGGGCTGGCAATTGTGTTCTCTTAGGGTCTGTATGATATCAGTCCAGGGTCTTCTGGCTTTTATAGTCTCTGGCGAGAAGTCTGGTGTAATTCTTTAGAGTTCTGCCTTTATATGCTACTTGACCTTTTTCCCTTACTGCTTTTAGTATTTTTTGTTTGTTTTGTGTATTTGATATTTTGATTATTATGTGACAGGAGGTATTTCTTTTCTGGTCTAGTCTATTTAGAGTTCTGTAGGCCTCTTGTATGTTTATGGGCATCTCTTTCTTTAGGTTAGGAAAGTTTTCCTCTAATTTTGTTGAAGATATTTACTGACGCTTAAATTTGGGAATCTTCAATCTCATCAATACGTATTATCCTTAGGTTTGGTCTTCTCATTGTGGCCTGGATTTCCTGGATGTTTTGGGTTAGGAGCTTTTTGAATTTTGCATTTTCTTTGACAGTTGTGTCAATGTTTTCCATGGTATCTTCTGCATATGAGATTCTCTCTTCTATCTCTTGTATTCTGTTGATGGTGCTTGTGTCTATGATTCTCGATCTCTTTCCTAGGTTTTCTATCTCCAGGGTAGTCTCTCTTTGAGATTTCTTTATTGTTTCTATTTCCATTTTTAGATCCTGGATGGTTTTGTTTAATTCCTTCACCTGTTTGGTTGTGTTTTCTTGCAATTCTTTAAGGGATTTTTGTGTTTCCTCTTTAAGGGCTACTACCTGTTTACCTGTGTTCTCCTGTACTTCCTTAAGGGAGTTACTTATGTCCTTCTTAAAATCCTCTATCATCATGAGAAGTGATTTTAATTCTGAATCCTGCTTTTTGGGTGTGATGGGATGTCCAGGGCTTGCTATAGTGGGAGAACTAGGTTCTGATGATGCCAAGTATCTTTGGTTTTTGTTGCTTATGTTCTTGTGCTTGCCTTTTGCCATCTGGTTAACTCTAGTGTTACCTGCACTCACTGTGTCTGACTGGAGTCTGTTTTTCCAGTGATATTGCTTGTGTCAGAATGCCTCAGCGTTCCGATGTCTCTGTTGTCCTGTGATTCTAAGATCCAGGTTGGAAGAACTCCTGGGACTCAGACTGGCTCTGGGATCCTGAAGTCTTGCTGCTCTGAGTGCAGTGGTTCCTCTACGATGGTTCGGGATATGGTGTCTTTACAGAAGCAGACCAGCTAGGTGTTCACTGGTCTGAGTGGAGTAACTCCTCTAGAATTGCTCAGGGTATGGTGCCCGCTGCTCTGTGTACAGTGGCTCCTCCAGGATAACTCAGGATATAATGTCTCCACAGGAGCAGAACAGCTAGGTGTCTGCCCCAGCCGGAAAGGTTACAGTGATTTTCAATCTGTTAAATATTGCATTTAAATAGTTTATCAGAATGACTGTTAGGATCCTGTGTGCTCATAGTTTTCGACTTAGGACAAGTAGCTCACACATAGTTGTTACTGGGCCAATAATAATGAGTCAGTTATGACTTTTTCAATTATGTAAAGAATTCATATTCTTGCAAAAATATTCTTTTTTTCTTTCTCTCTCTCTTTTTATTGTTTTGGATTTTAACTCCTGAATCAGGATGTAATAGAGAAACAAAGGTAAACTTTTGAAAGGTCTTCTTTCTCGTGTCCTAATCCACACATATTCCTTAACAGAAAGCCACCTAGTTAGTCTCTAAGCAAATTCATATAAATATTTTGAAACTTTAAACAGTAAACAGTATTGATTAGATAATGTGATATGTTTATACAATCTATACCTCAGATTATTAAAATAAAATTATGATACTTGAAAAAACAGAATATTCAACCATATACAATATGGAAATACATTTTAAAAACCTAAACATGCAAATTCTCTTCTTTGATGTTATAACTGTAACCCAACACAATTTTTGTGTACCATCCATGTACAGCTGTTAAGTAGTGTTTCTTATATTTAAAAAAAAACTTCCAATAAAATCAAGTTCATGTTCAAAAAACAGTGTTGTGTTTTATATTTGTAGTTTTTTTTCTTTCTATGAGATCTAGAATCTAGAGATGCAGCATTCAAAGTTGATCCCTGAAAAAATCAGGATATCCTTTTGGTTTTGGTTTTGATCTCTTTGCTATGATATTTCAAACTGTCATCCCTTTTGGTCTCAAAATGTATAAAATACAGAAGGGCAGGGGCAAAAATGAAATGAGGTATAATACTTTGGTCTTTGCATAATATGGGTAGCAATTATTCACAGCTAAAATGTACAGTTTGCAAACATTTTATGTTACACTTTTTGAATCTTTTTAAAGCATTTATTAAATTTTTAGTAATTACCTATTTGTAAGTTTATAAAAAGCAAAATATATGTTAGAAAATTTTTAAAAACCTATCTACACTGAGTTCTCCTGACATAATGCTTGAAAAATATCTCAGAGGGAACCTAAAATATTTATTAGTTCAAAACCCTGTTAGATATCCTGAAACTTCCAAGGCTACCCAGGTTCTCATTAACACATGAGGAGACAACCAGCACGTCCATTATTTCTCATCTGTAACTGAAGGTCACACTAAGTCACAAAGTGCATGCACAAAACAAAAGCAAAGCTCAAAATGTCCCTCAACATAAACTTTAAAAACCATTTAGTTCTGCAAAACGCAGCACAGTGTTACATGTTATAGAGAAAACTGCTGGTTAAAATCAGGATGGTTAGCAAAGTAAAAGATATAAAAATGTAGAATTAAATGCCAATACTTTTATCTCTTTCACATTACAAGTGAAATGTCAAGATGATATTAAATGGGAGAGGATTTTAGATGCTCTCTTGGTGTTTCAGATACACTAATTATGAAGCTTTGGGGAAATCTTAAATTTATCCAAATCTCTAAGAAATCCCAAGAAAGTGATAAGCTAAATAAATGTTATAGTAGCAATAAATCATGCATTTGCCAAGCACCGCATAGTACTTTTTTCATGTTTTCATCATTATTTTACCACTGAGAAATACTGAGAGACAGGAGGCCAAGACTGAAGCACTATACCGGAAAGATCTCTAAGCCCACAGCAATGAGGACTCAATCTCTTCTACACACTGTCAACTCTTCTCATCATCAACGATGATTCCTGTTTTCACAATCCCGCTTGCCAACATCCACGGCCCTCTGTTCTGTGACACAAGCACAGAATAACCAGCTGTAAATGCCAGATTCTTGAGAACGAGAAAAGAAAACAGAGTAAATACATTTTTTTTCTTCTATAACAGTATACTCTACTGCTGATGAGCAAGATCAAACAAAAAAAAAGAAGGAACCAAGTCAGATAGATTTATCTGCAATATATTGTATGATTCCCAAGCCCTGGTGCTTTGTTCTATGTGATCTGTATCAGGGAATCATGACTCATTTCTGTCTCAAGAATAGTGTGACCCTCCTCCAAATCACATGAGCTGCTCTTCTCTCCATTGCTGATTCTCACTCCACACCATTCAATGGGTAGTAGTGTTCACTCCCAAGTTGTGTCACCTATAAACTTGAAGTGAATAAGTTAAAAAAAAAAAAAACCTCATGTGCACTTGTTGTTTGTAATTCTATTTCATCCTAATCTTGAAAACCATTGAAGTTTTGGGGGGATGACAGGCAATATTGGGAGAAATAATAGTGTATATGCTATTAAGATGTAGCCCAAAAGCTTGAAATAGCCAAGATTCAACTCATAGACCACATGAAGCTCATGAAGAAGGAAGACCAAGTGTGGGTGCTTCGGTCCTTCTTAGAAGGAGTAACAAAATACTCAAGGGAGCAAATATGGAGACAAAGTGTGGGATAAAAACTGAATGAGGGGCTGTCTGGAGACCATTCCACTTGGATATCCATCCCATGTGCAGTCAGCAAAGGTAGATGCTGATATGGATGTCAGGAAGTGCATGCTGACAAGAGCCTGATATAGCTGTCTCAGAGGTCTGCCAGAGTCTGACATATTCAGAGGCAGATGCTCACAGCTAACCATTGATCTGATCAAAGGGTTCCCAATGGAGGAGTTAGAGAGAAGACTAAAGGAGCTGAAAGGGTTTGTGACCCCATAAGGAGAGCAACAATACCAACCAACCAGAGCTTCCCAGGGTCTAAACCACCAGCCTGGGAGCACATAGGGAGGGACCCATGAGTCCATCTGTATATGTAGGGGAGGATAGCCTTATCTGGCATAGGTGGGAGAGGAGATCCTTGGTCCCATGAAGGCTGGACACTAAGTGTGGGGGAATTCGAGGGTGGGGAGGTGGGATTGGGAGGGTAGGTAGGGGCACATCCTCATAGAAGCAGGAGGAGGGGGGATGGAATAGTGGGTTCCTGGGCATGGGGGGGTGGGGGTGGGGAATGTCATAAGGGGATGACATCTGAAATGTAAATGTAATAGTCAATAAGTAAATAATAGATCAAATGCAAAAAATGTTTATACATCAAGACAGTGTTCAGACAATTAAAAGTGACTATAAAATTCCTAGAATACAACGGAGAAATTCTCAAAATAACGACAGCAAAAGTAAAGCAAGCAAAACAAACTAACATTACCATGAAGAGAAGGTTACGGAACAGTTTCTCCAGAAGGCAAACATGCTTTAGAAATGATTAGCTATCTTTTGTGAAGAGTAGAACGGTGGCATAAACTGCCACTTGATGCTCTGGTTTTATGGCAGTTTGCCAGTCTAAAGATCCTTGTCAACTCACCAATTGCATTTTTATTGCTTTAGCTACTTTATTACCTGAAAAGAAGTCCCATTAAGGCTTGTTAACTCATCAGCATGTGCTTAACAGGGTGCAGGTTACCAGTTTATGCTCTATCTTGCCAGGTACTTTCCCTCTTTAACTAATTCCCTGAAGTCATTCTATTCTAGCCTTACATCAGACTGGAAACCATACGGTGCATGTCAGCAAGTGGAGTACGTATACTGTACTTAGCATTTCATTTTTTTCTAATGACTTACTGGCAATAAACTAGGCAAACGCTTAATGACAAAAACAGTAGCTGATTTTAGGAGGATGGAGGAAAGACCATCTCCTGTTTTCTGTGGTTTTCTTACAAGAGACAGAGACTAACTCAACATAAAACATTTTCGGTGAATCAGAGTAACACTCTTTGCCCTAATAAATATAATAAAATATGTACAATATTTTAAATAAATATGTAAAATATGTATCTTTTCCTTTCCAAAGTATCAAGCCTGAATATTAAGAAACATTAGGGTAAGAAACATCATGAGCAAATGATGAATGCCCAAATTGTAGATTTTTAAATATTTTCAATACCAGATATATAACAAAGTAAGCTTTGTTATCCTAACTATCCTCCAAAGTTTTTAACTACTTTTAGTAATGAATTTGGCTTTTCTTTTTTATTTATTCTGAATCCATGGACAATTTAGAGGTAAAAAGATATTTGTCTTACCAGAGATTTCATAGAAGCTCTCTGATTCATCTCACACAAGTTCAAGAAATTATATCTAGCTTTGTATTACTCGTCTAAATCCACCAGAGAACCTGGTGCCTTTGTGTGCCTTCTGCTTCTCAGTCCCTGAACATTCTGTCATGTGGCATAGTGAAAAGGAACACAATAAAGGATAAAATGACATGCACTTGGGTACCAGTTGCTGGAACACCTTCTAGATTTGTTTCTCGATGAAAAGGAAAAACAAAAACATAACAAAAACAAAATAGCCTTCAAAACCTGAACTCCTATTCTGTATGTGCGTTCTGCATTCCAACTCTGGAGACAGACTGTCTCCATTGTAATAGCTTCCCTTACAGCTTTGAAGCAAGATTTCACTACCTTTTATTTCTTTTTTGTCTGATCTCTGAACATTTTGTATGAGAACTGGGATTGAGAACATTCCATTTCTAAACATCAAAAATCCACATCATAGAATTTCATATATGAACACTGAATTTGCATAATTTTCCCCCTTCTCTCCCCCATACTTTTTAAATACATCTTATTATTTAATTATTGTTTATATATGTATATGTGTATGAGTACATATGTTTATGCAAATATTGATAAATAAAGTGTTTTGAAAAAAAATCCACATCATAGATCTGTAGGTAGAGAAAACAGAATCTGAGCCTGTCTGTGTGGCTTTCCTATGTAGTGTTTTACCTAAAAAGTGTGCTTGGTGTGTTTATGTCTGAGAACTGGGACAGGGACCCTACAGACAATATTCTCATAGAAAAATTGTCATCTCCTCAATTAAGTAGTATGAGAGTTAATGGATATGTAACTAGTTGTAGGGTTTTTTTTTTTTTTTAGCTCAAATTGGGATGAAAGTGTGCTATGACATTTCTCACCCCATGAGAGAGAGGATGACCTTAATACTCAGAGGTAATGATAATTAAATATAGATGAGAAGTCACACTCAAAGAATGAATCATAAGATGAAGAAAGAGGATGTAGCAGGTGCAGGGTTTGCAGTCAGACAATCAATAAACCTTTATTGACTGCTACGGGGTATTTAAACTGTACAAAGCTATAAGTAAAATAGATGTCAATATGCAGCAAGAGAAAATATGGTTTCAAGCAGAATAAAACCATTTGAGATGTGAACCATGAGGAGCAGGGGAAGAAGAGGTGAGAAGTTGTGTTCAGAAGCAGATATCAGTTGACTGAGGATGTATATATCTTTTTGACAAGCAATGCAGTACAGATTTTTAAAAATTAATCAGAACACTGGTAAACATTCACACTGATCTGACATACTCCAATTACATAGCATCCTAAAAAGTGGTCTGGTTGTATTGAAAGAAAGAAAATATAAGCCAGTGCTGATTTATGAGGCACAAACAACTCCAAAGATAAAGACAACATAAATGAAACAATAGCTTCATTGTTTAAAATGAAGTTAGTATCAAAGGTTTAATATCAAAAAACTAAGAAAATCAAAGTTCTTATTCTGTGTCATATACATAAAAGCATATGCCTTAGTATGTGCAAGATTATAAATACATTAGGAAAAGAATTCATTTTATTTTCCATATAGAATGAATTTTTAACTTTGATGTAAACTTAGTGAACTGCTTTCTGATATGGGGTCCAATTCAAATGTGTGAATTAACAAAGTAAAATGAAAAAAGGTAATACAGGCACCAGAGGCAAAGCAAAAACCTGCCATTTTCTGTTTATAAGTTCTTAACATTATAGTAAGGTTTCTATTGCATTTTCCTAAGATATAAAATTATGCTAACCAAAATGTAATGTGTAGAAAATAAGAAGACAATGTACCCAAGCATTCAAAAACACCTGATTTTGTCAAATGTGCTACAATTAAAAATAAACACTGAAGCTTGTCTGTTCTGAAAACACTACAGTGCCCTGGACTATTCACTGTTCCACCCTACCTGCCCTTGGAGGTTGGAGTCAAGGACACATACGCCAGAAGCAAGTGAGAACTCATCTGAACACTACTGCAAGTTCCTTTAATATCCTCCACCCACACCTCATCGGTCCCGAGAAAGCATCTCTTCTAAACAGCAGTTCCCGACTGGCTCGCATTGTCTGCAGCATCAATCCTTGGTCTCCCAGGCAGTCTTCAATTAGGTCCTCCAGCAAGAGATGCCTTTGCAGATGAGTAGCCCAGCATTTACTTAGAGGTGGCCTTGGCTTTCTTGCTACATACAGGGGCTAGAAAGATAACTCAGTGTTTAAAAACACATACTGTTCTTGCAGAGGACTATGGTGACGTTCCTAGCATCCTGGTTGGGCAGTTCTGAACAAGTATGTAACTCAAGCTCCAGAGGGATTGGCAGTCTCTAGCCTTCTCTGACACTTGCATACATAATTCACTTACCCTTGAGATGACTCACAAGCACACACACACACACACACATGCACACACACACTCACACTCACACATGCAATTAAGCATAATAAAAGTAATTTTTCAAACAACTAAGAAAAAACTCATTCCAGGGTATTTTCTATTTATCTTTCAAGGAAAGATGACTGATTTTGACTATATTGTTACTTTGATTATTGGGGTGGAGAAAGCCCATCCACTTATATCATATCTTCATATCATATGCCAGGCATCAAGAAAATCTACTAAATTTTATGAAGTAGGCTTAAAGTTGTAATATATTACAGAATAAAAAATTCTTAATTATGATACAAATGAACAGAACATCTTATTGCTGAGTGTAATGTTTCTTGTTGAGTTGATGCAAATATCTTCCATAAGCAAAATTCCTTTCTTTTGTTGACACTAACAAGAAAAATCTCTTTATAAAGTTCATTTTCACTTACAATTGTAGATTAGTCCTGCAAATGTTTTTCCTCATTAGGTGGGAGTCATTAATCATACACAATGAATGCAGAATCACTTTTTGTTCCTTAGAATTACAGGCTTTGTGAGGAATACTTATTATCATAAATCTTCTTAAAAGAGTGTCTAATAGCATCCAATCACTTGTAACATCAGTGAGTAAAATTTAAAGTGTATTCTCTTCCACAGGCTTTTATACCTGAAGCCATCGTCATTGATTTTCACAAGGGCAATTTTAAGCACAAGCACGTAAATATAAATAAGCATCCTTATCTGTAGTCATGGAAAACACATCCTTTACTGTCTTCCTCCTGAATGGGGTTCTACCCTGCCCTATGCCTTTCTGCTGTTGTCATCCCATTGACTGTAGATTTTGTAGCTCAATAATTAATTCCTTTTGTCTGGGTGCAATAAATTTTCATATTTCTTCAGCCCAGAAAATTCTGACACTTTAAATCAGGGAAAGATAAAAATGACTTGTCTTAAAAACCAAGATCTTCTCATCTCTGTATGGCATTTCATTAACAGTTTTTAATGCATTAAATTTTTCTCAGAATGAATTTATTCCTTGGCAGTTTCATGTATGTGTTCAGTGCATTCTAACTACTCTCATTCGCCATCTTCTCTATTCTCCCTTGTATCCCTGTCAACCCTTTCTCCTCCCCACAAGTCCCTCTCTCATACTTATACCTTTTGACTTGGTTTTATGACCCAGTGACTTCACTGTGCTGCAGCATGGATTGTGGAGGACTCATGAAACTGACCCTATTAGCTACTGATAGAAATTCAAAACAGAGGAAACACTGTCTTCAGTTGTACTTCTACTTTCGGCAACTTAAATATTAAGCTGAAACAAAAAGTTTGATGATGTAGGAGCATGGTTTAGGAAAGGTGCTGTCACTTTGAAATCCTCTGTCCTGTTTGCTCACACTCAAATGAGCCTGACACCATGCTTCTGTAGCTCTCTCCAAAATTATGGTGCATACAAGAAATACTCACACAATCTCCCAGTTTGTCACAGTATTAAACTTTCAACAATAGGAATCACAATCGCCTTGTTCCAGGAGTTTCAGAAAGCCCGGCTAATACCTGGTCTAGGTTGAAATCAGAATCCAGATTTGTTCCTCTTCCAGCCCAGCCTTTGGATACACCTACATTCTTTTCTGTCAGCATTAAAAATTGTCATGGTGATTCTAGTTTCCTCCTGCAAGCAGTCATGAAAAGCTAAGGGCTCAGACATATGATGCAGATACGACACTTCAGAAAGGAAAATGCCAAACCAATTCATAAAGAGATATCAAAGGAAAAATATCCTTAAAAAAATTAAAAAGTAATTTTTACTCTTTTACTGAGATCCGCCAACATAGGCCACGTTTGCAACAAGACTGTGAAGAATCATCATCGAGAAGTACTACATGTGCCTTAGTAATGAGTAATGACTTCCACACCAACAAGCATGCATGTGAGGAGATCGCCATTATCCCTAGCAAGAAACTTCTTAACAAGATAGCAGGCAATGCCACGCATCTGATGAAGCAGATTCAGAGAGGTCCTGTGAGAGGCATCTCTATCTAAAGTTGCAGAAAGAAGAAATAGAGAGGAGAGATCATTATGTCCCTGAGGTCTCAGCCCTAGATCAGGATACCATCAAGGTAGATCCTGACACCCAGGCAATGCTGATGCTTCTGGACTTTGGCAGTCTGTCCAACCTGCAGGTCACTCAGCCTATGGTTGTGATGAATTTCAAAGCACCACATGGAGCTGTTTATTCTGTTGTGCTACATTTTCAATAAACCTGAGAACACAAAAAGTATTTTTAAATTTATACCAGACAATGAATCAGAAATAACTATTTTTCAATGTTATCACTTTATATTTTAGAAAACACATACAAATTAAAGTTATAGATTTATGTTTTCATGAGAATGCTTCCTTTCTCATACTTTGAGCCTAAAGATTTTGTAAGGTACAGAAAATATATTATGGTGGCTGCTACCATAATAAAAATAGTATGGCTTAATCTGACATACTTTTAGAGCATTATATATACAGCATATAAACCATTCTATATGTGTATTATGAATAGACAATTATATTGCTGTAGCCTTTAGCTATAATTGTAGCTCCATTGTGGCTATATTTAGACAGTACCAGCAATTTATCACTGGGATGATGAGAATTAAGTGAAGTCTATGCCAGTGTCTGTCATTCAGAGAATAAATGCAGTTGCAAGTACTATTGTGTATCTGTTGTGAGACAAGGAACATGAAGATCTATCAAGCCGTCAAGACTCCCTGTGAGCCCAGTGAAAGCAGAGTTGCCACCCATTTTCTTCCTACTTAAATTTGCTAGGAAGGATTAGCAATGGAGGAGTCACACACCTGCTTAATTATTCCCCAAAGAATCCAACAGTGTCACAGATGAATCTGGAAAGTGAAACTCAGCTCAAGCTGT
Organism: Arvicanthis niloticus; assembly: GCF_011762505.2. Taxonomy (NCBI): domain Eukaryota; kingdom Metazoa; phylum Chordata; class Mammalia; order Rodentia; family Muridae; genus Arvicanthis; species Arvicanthis niloticus. The sequence goes on along the minus strand of NC_047660.1, from coordinate 9,278,888 downwards.
CTGCAACTGTTTTCCTATTTATTCTCATTGTGTCTTCGGTGACAGATGAGTGGGGCCACTTATCTCCATGAGGGAGATGTGGAGAGAGTCTAAGAGGGATAACCATGTGTTTCTACAAGACCCTATCTCTGCTTAAGTGCCACAAGATTTGTATTTTTAAATTGTATGTATGTCTAAGTTGAAAACAATTAAAGTGTCTTCTCATAACGCTTCCCTCACTTTTGCTACTGAGCTACTTCAAACACTGAAGAATCATCTTAAAGTTGATTACAAGATAGTATAAATCTTTGAAATTAAGAATTAATTCATTTTCTTTAGTAAACATTATTCATATGTTAAAGTATATATACCCTAGAACAGTAGTTCTCAACTTGTGTGTTGAGACCTCTTCCATAAATCTCTATCTCCAAACATAGTACATTATAATTCATAACAGTACCAAAATTACAATCTTACAGTAGCAACAGAAGTAATTGTATGATTAGATGTCACTACAATTTGAGAAACTGTAGTAAATGATTACAGCATTAGGAATGAAGATGCTGAGAACACAGAGAATGACACATTTTAGGATGAAGTTTCAGCTTTACCCTGCTTGACTTATCTCTTTCCTACAGTTTGACATCCTATTGGTTGTATGCACCCTGGCTTGATTATAAAAGCATTTGTAGTCTGGGGACATAGTGGATTTCAGGATTTGGGATTTTCTTCTTTATTTATCATGAATTTGGGGATTTAGACAATAGGGATTTTGATAATCTTGAATTTTAACATAGGATTATGGTGTTAAGGACCATATCCCTTGGGATTCTGGTTCTCACTTGTTACATATATTATAAAGGAAAGCAGTCACAAAGTTTATCTAGAAATTCAACAATAACCAGGAATATGTTTTATTTTTCAAATTATGTAAATAGTACACTAAAGTCATTTTTGCCTTAAGACACAGTGATTCCAAAACTGATTTGAAAACAATGTTGCCCAATGGGAAAAAAGCTACTTAAACCATGATGTTTTTTCATCATCAGGATCTTTTCCCACAAAGTGTGGGATGGAAGTGCATGTAGACTGAATGTTGATGAGCCCAAATGCGAAAACATCCAGAAATTACCTGAAAGAAAATGAGAACTTTTAATCGGAATGCTACTGTCATATTGAATCGTAGATGAATTTCAAAAGTGAAGCTCAATGAGAACATAACTGTGTCAACTGAAGACAGCCACGGAAGATGAAACAGCTCTTCGTGGTGACAAAGGACTTCACAATAAAGTTAATAGTATTGAAAGCTTTTATAGATGACCCTCATGCAATTATTGGTGACCTATGTCTGGAATATAATTCTCATATATAATATTTTACTATTTTTCTCTTGCTTTTTTTTTTACAAATTTCAATACTCAGAATTTCAGAATTTTATTTTAGAATGTACTATCTTATATATTTCTATATATTTGTATAATCAAGGATATTGAAGATACTATTATATAAAGACATTTATTGTGTTCTAATGAATTTAAGCATTTCCTATGCAAGCTCCCATATATTAGACGATAGTATTCTGTGCTGGCTAGCTTGATGTGAAAGCATTTTGTGTGAAAATGGTAACACTGTATGTACTTCTTCAGTAAATTAAAACCCATTGTATTTGCAGTAGAGCTTTGTGATTGGGCAGCAGAAGAGGTAGGTGGAGCTAGGAGTTGGGAGGAGGAAGGAACAAGAAAAGGAGGAGGAGAAGAAAGATGGCAGGAAATGTTACCTTCATGTAAGCATTCATATCAAGGTTAGTTAACTGGGTTTACAATTCTAATTGTGTGGGCATCTTGTGTATTGAGTATTTATTAATATATAAATCCATTGGATAATCTTAAGCATTAAGAGTCTTATTTCTACTGGGTACTGGAATTGTTATATCTGCCATATGGAGGTGGCAGATATTCCCTGGGTTTGGAGCATGGTCTCCACAGAGCTGATTGGTGGAGGCAACAGCCACTCCAACTTTTCCTGGAGCCAGGGCTGGCACTCCCAGAATGGCACCTCTGCCACTATTAGTATGGGAACATAGAACAGGAACATGGTGACAGCCAGAGAGCTAGCCAGAGAAGAGCCTAGCTGCTGCTTTTTCTATACCTCTCTTTACATTTATCTATCTGCTTTTGTAGAAGGTAACATGTCACAAGACCCTATCTCCTTGATGTCACTGACCCTTCATACTTTATGACCAATTTGTCCATGGGCTTCTGTATCATGTTGTTTCAGACAACTGTAGTTTAAGTCAGTCACACTCTCCACTTATACTGACAGACACTCACACATTTCGTTTTTGATTTTGAATGTATTGTGGTTCACTTGCTCCTAGATTATACTCTTGTCATCTTGATAGGTATGCTCAAGTGGCTTGTTTGAGAAACAAATGTTTCAAACTATAATACAGTCAGACTTTATTGTTCAAGTGGCCTATGACATATTGTGTCTTGCTGTTGTTGTTTCCAAAACCCTAAACAAATACATCTTAAGGCATTACTGCATTATTTTTCTGGCATTGTTTTTTTGGAGTGGGGAGGGAAATTTCAATATCAAAATTCTGGATTTTAAGATTCTTTTATTACAAATTATAATCCAGATTTGTAGTAGTCACCTGCTTCTGTAACCTAGTCCTGGGGTTACTGATGGCCACCCATATCCATAACCCATTGCTCAGGGTGGTGTGATAACCACCTGCATGTGTAGCCCAGTGCTGGGGGATGAGAGACACTTGCATATGGAGCCTAGTGCTGTGAGATGATAGCCACCTTCATGTGTAACCCAGTGCTGGGGGATGAGAGACACTCGCATATGGAGCCCAGTGCTGTGAGATAACAACCACCTGAATCTGTAGAGGATTCATGCTGGAGAGGGGATGAGCTCAGTGTCTAACTGACTCTGTGAACTCCTGATTCCATGAGAAAACTTGGCTCAAAAGATTAGATAGGGAACAAATGAGGAAGGCATGTGTCCATGAACTCTGACCTCCATATGCTGTGCACATCCATAGGCACCCATATGGACATGAACACAAACACAAGAATGCACATACATATATTCACATGAAGACAATCATGTAAACTCAGAGGCAGATATTAAAATATCTGCAAGACAAGTTTGAAATCAACAGTACCTAAAACCAAATCACTTTTGGCATTTTATTTTCAAATTTTAATTGATCTTGATATGATTATGAGGATGCATAAAGAGGAAATGAATGATGAAAATCTTCCAATCTCTTATTTCAATGCATATGCACATTATTGCGGTTCATATATTCATTTTTTAGAAGTCCCATTCATCTATGCTGGTAGAATAGTATGTTAATAATGTTTTGCTACATGCACTAGTTACTAGCTATGCTGATGCTCACTTACGATCATGCCTACCATTTAAATGTAAATAAACAAATAAAATGTTACCTTTTCCATGCTTATGTCAAATTCTGTATTATATTATTAATAAGGTCCCTAAACTGGACCATAATTCCACATGCTATCATAGGTTTTATTTACGCAATTATTTAAATGAATTAAATTATTCAGTCCCCTCTATGTCTAAAATAGTAAACTCAAGCAATACCTTTTAATTTTGTTTTTATCTTTCACTGAATTAAATCCATAATTATACCCTTGCAGTAAACGTTAAATTAGCTCTGAAAGGGTTATATTTTTTTATCTTCTTAAATTTATAGCTTCTGGAATAGGAGAGATATCCTTCACTCATATAACCATTAAACACCAGAAGACTTAAGAAGGACCTTGAGAGATTATAAAACACATTTAACCTTAAGAAATGATCAGTTTGAAAGGAAAGAAAAGAGCAAATAAGATGGTCACTGAATCATGTCTCATGTTTGTTACAGAGAACAAGCATCTCACACAAAGTGGCAGAAACCTGAATTTCATGGAAACTGGGGACCAAATGAGGTAAAGTGGTCTATCATGTAGTGTACAACCTCCACAAAAGTCCACCGCAGACATCAGACAAAGGCATTGTAGACAGTGACAATCACATTTGCATCCTACAAGTCTAAGGAAAACCATCGGCCTTCTGCTCTGGTGTGATGGTTAAGGATGCACAAGAGTTTCCTTCTGGAAATCTTCCTCAGAAGGATGCAGTATATGCTTATGCAGCTGGCTCGGATGACAGGGCAGAAAGTAATTCTCTTCACAGAACTGAGACCAAAACAGATCGAAGGTCTCGTAGCATGGTAAATGATAGGTTTAATTTCAGTCATATTGAACGTGTGGTATTTTCAGGATACACAGGAGAAGCCTGGCAACAGGATGGTTGCTCAGCTATAAAAATCAAGAAGAAAGATGTGGCCTCCAGTGTAGATTTGCTGACAGTAAAAGTGATCATTTCAGTCAATGAGTGAGCCAAGATATACTAGTGACACCACATGAGAAAAACAAGGGCAAACGCACATATTTAAAACCTGGAGGAGAAAGAAGAAGCTTCAAAAGGCAACAGCCTTCATGGGAGCCCTTGTATCTGCACCTGCCAGCGACTGCTTCCCTGTATTGGTGGACATTGCTAGAAACATAAGTTTTTCTTTAAAAAAAAAAAAAAAAAAAAAAAGCCCATTTACTGTGGTGATGTTGTCTTCCCTGAAAACACTTTATCTGCAGCTCATTCATCTTGCCTTTTGATTTTTTTATGTCTTAAATGGTGGCAATATGTTATCCTTTCACAATAAATGTGTTCCCTTCCAAAATGCTTGGATGTCAAGTAGGTGTAACTGCTGTAACTGCCTCAGAATGATCTGTGGTTTTCATCACATACATTAAAAAGTTGACCTTCAAAGTGATTTGATGGGAGGAATTAATGGTTCAATAAAACATTATGCATTATTTAGCCAGAATCAGAACAGCATAAATTCTCCTTTGAGCAGAAGTAACAATGTAAAGTTTCAGCCTGGTTGACTGCACTTTTCCTTACCACTCTGCTCATCTCCCTCCCTTTCTTAATGCACAACTCAGGCTTCTTTTTATGTCAGAAATATGAATGAAAATCTTCATGCCAGCGATGTTTTATCTTCTTCAAGATACGTAGAGGACAAGGAAATGGGCTGCATGGCAGGAATCTGAAGTTAGGCTAGAACAAAGAAATAACTTCAGGAAGGAATCTAAATCTTAGGCTAGAACAAAGAAGTAGGATTCAGGCATGAAAAGGACTTAGGGCTAGAACAGAGAAGTAGGCTCAGATATTTTGGTTATCCTGATAAGCCCTTCGAAACAGTGATCACAGAAATGATTATGGGACTTTGTTTATTGCCTTGCTTGTTCTTTGACTATTTGTCTTTACTGTTTTGCTTGTTCCTCAACCTAGAACTGACCATAATACTTCCGTGTAGTTAAAATGGCATAAAAGTGAAAATAACTAATGAACAAATAAATAAATAATAAACAGAGAAAGAAAGAAAGAAAGAAAGAAAGAAAGAAAGAAAGAAAGAAAGAAAGAGGAAAAAAGATGGAGAAAAATGTTAATCCATCAACATGGCTGCTCTGGCCAGGTATCATATCCGAAGAGGTCTATATGACTGACCAGAATGCAGATGTGCTCTGGATTAAAGTGTGATCTGGCTGGAATATAGGCTGGCCCTTAGAACACACCTTTAACTGCTAATGGTGTAGGGCAATTCACTGAATGCTGTTCAGTTGAGTTCAACTGATGTAGTGGAGTTCAGAGGCAGTTTTCCAAAGAAGAGCAATTCAGTGACAAGATGAGAAAAGCCAAATTGAATCTGACTGTTTGGAGAGGTGTTTAAACTAGCACGTGTGAGTTGAAACAGCCAGCCAGGGTACAGAAAGGTTTAGAAAGGGTGGGCTTATTCAGCTTCCAAGATGACAATTACATCTGGCAAATAAAAGTTACTTTTACAAAGATATCTATCTACTTGTCCCTTAAATATAAATATTCCCTTGTGCCTTTGAAACCCATTTTCTTTTCTAAAAGTACACACATAATTTCCTATTCTGTGAAGAATATTTTAATAAGCCAATTTATGATCTGTCGTATTAAAGTAAGAAAACCTTATATGCTACTCTCTTAGTAGCCTGACCTCTGACTGTGCTGGATGTGTTGGATGTGCATACACCCAGACACAAGTACACAGACCCTGTTGGGACACCATTAAACATCTACTTATTTCATTACTATATTCTGTGCTAGGGCAATCTTATACATTATTATAGCTATGATGTTTAAATTCTGTGCACTCCTAAATTGTGTCCAATTTATCAGTTTAACTCAAATGTTCTGTAGGCTCTTAGGAATTTTAGTGTGATTAAGTAATACAGTGTTTTGAACTTCTCTCTCTCTCTCTCTCTCTCTCTCTTTCTCTCTCTCTCTCTCATTAATTTCTTTCACAAAAACAAAGCAAAACAAACTAAAAAACAAATCAAACTCAACCAAAAACAAATGAAGAACAGCAAAAAAAAAAAAAACAAAGAAATAACAACAAAAATGGTGGACAAGGGATTTGTGGAATCTGCTGCCAGATTCTGGTGAGAGGGATTTGTCTCCATCACTGCATTCACAACTGTGATAAATCTGGTTTTCATACTTAATGCACATTTGCATCATGTTTTGTGGCTATCATAATTTGCATTGTCTCTACTCCATGTTCACCCCCATGTGATAGAATACTTCATAATCTTTCTGACGTATTATATCACAGAAGACACCATCAGCTGAGTTTTCTTACACACTGTAATACAATTTCAAAGTCATACAACGGCCTCCCATTTTAGTCAGACACACCTGTCTCCATCCTCCTTCACAGTTTGTGTAGTCAAGAGTCAACCACAAAAACACATTACTAAGAAAGTGATCATCTCCATAGGCCATGGAATAAAATGCTATATTTTAAACATCCTACAGATGCCTATACAATGCAGCAACATAAAATACAATTGTAGTATAAAGAAAATTCTTGATCCCTGTACTCTTCTAAGATGGAAACTATGAAGTCATTCACTAAACAATCATAGCACATTTGCGCTTCTACGTGAAGTGTATCTTAGGACACTAAATTTCAATAGGAAATCATATTGCTTATATGTTAAGGCTATACAACTGTAACTTTTTGGTACATAAAAAAACTACTACTCAATTTTATAAAAGTTGGAAAACAAAACAAATATGACAATGAATATCTATTGAACTTACATTACACACAAGACAACATGGTGGATTCATCTTTTCACTTGAAGTCATATTTACCTCAACTGGATATTCCTGAGACTCACGTTTGTGAGACTCAACCAGTTTGTGGTAGATTCAGGCATCCTCCAGCTTAATAGTATAATTAAAAATATTTATTTAGAATAAGGATACCAAGTATTGTGATTGGATATAAAATGTCTTCCACAGGCTCAGTGTTTGAATAATTGGTCCCAAACTAATGGTGTTGTTTGAGAAGGTCATACAGCCTTTAGGAGACAGAGCCTTGCTGGAGGAAGCATAAAGCTGGAGCAGGTTATAGATTATATACCCTGGTTCCACATCTTGTCCACTCTCTGCTTCTGGACTGACAATGTAATATGACAAACCAGTTTCATGCTCCTGCTGCTATGCTTTCTACAACAATGGACCAAATCCCCCTGTGAAACTGAAAGCTAAAATAACTTTAACCTTCTTAAGGGTTTTGTTTTTTTTTGTTTTTTTTTTTGTTTTTTTGTCAGGGTACTTTACCACTGCAATAGAAATGAAACTAAGATGCCAAGTCTGAATTGGTCACCTGAGCATTGTAGGTTTTAACATTCACATTCACTGTCACCATTCAGTTACGTCAAATTCACCTTTTACTAGAGATTCTCTGCTCCAATCCCAATTTTTTAAAACCCATCAACAGTCTAGACAAGTGGTTCTCAGCCTGTGGATCAAATGACCCTTTCCCAGAGGTCATATATCAGATATTCTGCATATCAGATATTTACATTACTATTTATAACAGTAGCAAAATTACAGTGATGATGTAGCAATGGAATGATTTTATGCTTGGGGGTCACCACAAAACAAAGAACTGTATTAAAGCACCACAGCCTTAGGAAAGAACCATTGAGAACCACTGGGCTAGACTGTTAGCTAGATATCACCAAGGTACAGGCTGTGTTTTGGTCATAGCTTCCAAATTTTTGGTGGCTTTTCAATAAGAGTTTTCTCTCTCTTTAATAATACAAGCTTGATAGAAGTTGGTAGCAAAGATTGTAATGACTGTGAGACTCAGTAGAAGACAGCACTTCTACCAATAGGAATGCCCACCTGAACACTGAAGCAGAGAAGAGAGAATTTTGGGGTTTCATCATAGCAACTAAATGCTCCCACGGAAAAGTGCATAGATCACGTCACAAAGAGCGACAGAAATCACTGTATTATTTATGTTCAATCAGAGTGAAGTACTGGATTCCTCCCATAATAAAAAAGAGAAAGATACTATGGACAACTCTATTAACTGTCAACCTCCAAAATCTCTCTCTCTGTCTCTCCAGACTGAGTGACACAGACTCCATTTTTTATCACCACATTAGCCACTCCAAGTAAATCCAGCATTCAAACCCAGATTTTGATCTTTGCACCTTCAGCAACATCTAATATCTAAAAGAAAATTTTCAAATGCTTTTACATGCTCTGTATGTTCCCCTAAGACTGTTTTATTATCATTTCTTATTGCTTTCAGCCCTTAAACTCCAATGTACAACCGTAACAAATCTCTTGCAATATCTTTGAGCTTTGTGTCTTTATACTTCTCACACATAACAACTACATCTCAAACTTCTTCCTTGTCTTCCTGACAAAACATTCATTTGTAGCAGTTCACATCTCTGTGACTTTTGTGATACCTCAGTTTTACATGAGTGTTGAATGAGCTATCCTATCCATTCACTAGATTTCTGTTGTACCCCGTGCAAAATAGTTTTTGTTGGGTTTATGTCATTCATACCTGTCACTGTCATATTCATGTCTCCTTGGGGATACCTTTCCATCACTTTTAAGACAGAGGATCTATGAGTGTGTGTTAATGCACGGGCTTTTTATCACATATTTCATGAGCACAGAGGATCCATGTAGCCATGATAAAGCACAAGCAATAAAACCCACTGCAATGCTGCCTGCACCTTGACAGCTGCCTGCTGCTTTCCGAACTCTCTGCTCATTCACCTTCCTCCTTGATCAACCAAGACGGTACAGCTATCTTTCAATTGTTCCATTAAGGCTGTTGTGAGGATTAAAGAGAACATGTGAGAAGGCTTTAAAATAGTACTTACTAAAATCAATAGCAATCATGCTGGTAGCAATTATAATAGCTGTAGAAGCAAAGGTAAGCCTTGACATGACTTCAGCCTACACAGTTATTAGAAACCTGTCTTATAGATCCTATTTCATATGACAACAGAGCAGAGTTTCACAAGGCTAAGGAAATACTTATAACTATATTGCTCAATTAATGCATTCACAAAACAGTAAGTTAACAAATAAACATATTAAAAGTATAAATTTGAATAAATTTGAGGGTTATACTTTTTTGGAAAACTGAGAAAAAGGAATGTAGAGTGTTATCATATCAAAGAAGTAATTGGTCCCAGGTAAAAATATACATAACTCTATTAATCTTACCTGAAATTCACTCAATGGCTGCTTTGACTATTGGAATAAGCCAAACAGACTCATGAGTTTGGATAATTCCTGATTCGTGCTCTGTTCATTTAGAGTTAAAACCCCTGTAGAATGTATCTCTGCACTACATGTAATGTAAAGGTCCAGGAAGCACAGCTAAAGCTACACAAACAGACATAAAATGCCTTCTTCATTTGTTACAGCCGAGGACAAAAAGAAATGGCCATAAACAAAGAAGAACTGTTTAAGCAATATTGGAGTTACTTATCATGGATCACTGTCCCTACTAATAAGGCAAGTTTTAAAAGCATCAAAATTTTTCTGAGAGCTCAGGGGTGTTTGCAGGTGTCCCATAGAAGTGGGAGAAAGTCATTCTTGAAGGATTCCTTCCTATAGTTTCCACATTTTATATGTCAGACAAAGGCATTCATGAACTGAAATAGGAGAAAGGAAAGAGCAATATTTACTATGTCTATATCTATATACATTTTATAGACATAAACATCTAATGGCAGAAATGTCTCTACATAAAAACTGAATTTTGAAACTTAACCTGCAGTTAAAACTTTTTGAGCCAGAACAACGATGGAAAAAAGCAGAAGTAAGAACCATGAGGTATCCAGTGAGAGGAGTATACAGGGAGCCATCACATGTAAAAAATCCCCCACTCTGCACAGTGATATGTTAGCTTCGGTGGTTTACACTAATATCTCACTCTAACAATAAGTGTACAACAGCCAGAACTTAACTCATGGGCATGTAGGGCTTTATTTATACCATTGCCATGCTTTATGAAGCATATTTAATGAATTTTCTTTCAATGGTTCTGTTGCTTTTTAATTTAAAAAAAAATATGGATATGGGTATGTTGCCTACATATATGTCTCTGTACCACATGTTTGCCAGACACCCAGAAAGACCAGAAGAGAATATCAGAATCCCTGAAACAGAAGTTACAAATGGTTTTGAACCATAATTTGGGTGTTGAGATTCATATGAATCCTCGGGAAGAGAGGTCACCACTCTCAGTCACTAAACCATCTTTCCAGCCATCTCATCATCTCACCTTATAGATCTTTCCCACCAATAATCACTGGTAGCCCCAAACTAGCCAAGCCAGAATTATATTTATTCAATAATAATTTTACAGTTGTAATTTCCTTCAAGTAATCGATTTTTGAACTCTGAACTTTTAATTTAGACATAGCTATAATTGACTTGTAGCACTGTATAAAGCTGAACAAATATTCCTTGGAATTAATATGGTTAGAAAAATCTGCTTCTATTCTAAATTGAGAAGTGAGAAAATTTTTGAATTATTTGATGCAAATTGTCCAATGCTAGGAAGGTTGCAATAGTCATTACTTGCATAAATCAGCATTTCTCTATTATCTGTGACCCAAAACAAACTAGAAATGGTGCTGGCCTATTTGTGACAGTAATACTGTAAGGCAAATTATTAACTTTCATGTATTAGGAATACCAATATTAAAGTCCAAAGATACAAACTGTTTGTTTCATTCTCATCAAAAACAACAGTGGTTTGTAGTTCTCTTGAGCCCTGGGTATGCTGTTTGGGCCTAAAGGACTATAAATTACGAGAATACAGCACACAAAAAGGACCCAGATCCATGCATGGTATGCACTCACTGATAAGCAAATATTACCCATAAAGTATGGAATAGCCATGACAAACCCACAGACTCAAGAAGTTAAACAAAAAGACCCAAACAAGAGTGCTTGAATCAAACTTAGAAGGAGAAACAAAATGATTATAGGAGGCAGAAAGAGGAAGGAATCAGGGTGGGTGGGGAATGAGAGTGATATATATATATATATATGATTACAGTTTCAGAGGAGTAGTGTCCTTAATGTTCTTAATGACAAGACTGAATGGCAACATATGACAGGAGCAGGAAGTAAGAAATTGCATCTCAATAAACAAAGGAACCACGAAAAGCAAGGAGAACTAGGCCAAAAATATCAATTCTTAAATCCTGCTCCCAAAGACTGTATCTTCTAGCATGTGTGCACCTCCTATGGATTTCACAACCTCTCCGAATAGTGCCACCAAGTGGAGATCAAGTTTTCCAATTTATAATCCCCTGGAAAAGTGACATTTCTCATTTAAACCACAAGACCTCCTGAGGGACACCTAAAAGATAGCTGAGATTTTTGTTATCTACTACTAAAAGGCCCAGCCCACCCCCTCTCCTACACGGTTTCCCCTCCATCCATCCCCAATGTCTATTTTATTTCCCCTTTTCAGTGGGATTCAAGCATATTCCATTAGATCCTCCTTGTTACTTAGCTTCTTTGGGTCTGTGGATTGTAGCATGCTTATCTTGAACATTGTGGCTAATATACCATCATAAGTGAGTACATATTATGTATATCTTTCTGTGCCTGGGTTACCTCACTCAGGATGATATTTTCTAGTTTCACCCACTCATTTGCCTCAAATTTCATGACATTACTGTGTTTTAATGGTTGAGTAACATTCCATTGTGTAAATGTACCACAGTTCCCTTATCCATTATTCATTTGAAGAACATATAAGCTGCTTTCAGTTTCCAGTTATTATAAATAAAGCTGTTATGAAGATAGTCGAACAAGTGTTCTAGTGATATAGGGGAGCATCTTTTGGATACATTCCCAGGAATGGAATAGCTGGGTCTTGAGGTAGAACTATTCCCAGTTTTCTGAGAAACCACCAAACTAATTTCCAGAGTTGTTACATAAGTTTGCACACCCACCAGTACCGCAGTGTCTCACTCTTCCAAAGCATGTGGTTTCCTTATATTGTTCTCTTTGTTTCTAGTTTATTGATTTAAGCCCTGAGTTTGATTATTTCCTGCTGTCTACTGCTCTTCGGTGTGTTTGCTACTTTTTCTTCTAGAGCACTCAAGTGTGCCATTAAGTTGCTAGTATAAAATCTCTCCAATTTCTTTATAAAAGCACTTATTTCCTCTTAGCACTGATTTCATTGTGTCCCATGAGTTTGGATATGTTGTCCCTTCATTTTCATAGAATTCTAGAGAGGGTTTAACTTTTCTTTTTCTTTATTTCCTATTTGACCGAGTGGTCATTAAATAGAGTTGTTCAGTTTCCCCGAGTTTGTAGGGTCTTGTTTCTCTTGCTGCTGAAGTCTAGTTTTAGTCCATAGTGGCCTGATAAGATACAAGGAGATATTTCAATTTTCTTGTATCTTTTGAGGCTTTCTCTGTGACTATTTGGTCAGTTTTGAAGATGACTCCATGAGGACCTGAGAAGAGGTTATATTCTTTTAACTTTGGGTGAAATGTTCTGTAGACATCCGTTCAGTCCATTTGATTCATAATGTAGGTTAGGTTCATTATTTCTCTGTTTACTGTCTGTCTTGATGACATGTCTATTGGTGAGAGTGGGGTGCTGAAGTCTCCCACTATGTATGTGTGGGTTTCTATGTCTGATTTAAGTTTTAGTAAAATTTCTTTTATGAATGTAGATGTCTCATATGTGGGTCACAGATGTTCAGAATTAAGATGTCATCTTGGTGGGCTTTTGCTTTGATTTGTATAAGGTCTCTTTCCCCATCTCTTTTGATTATTTTTTATTTCAACATATAAATTATTAGATATTAGAATGACTACTACAGCTTCTTTCTTGGGTCTCTTTCTTAGAGAACCTTTTTCCAGACCATTGCTCTGATGTAATGGCTATCTCTGCTGTTGAGGTAAATTTCTTGTATGCAGCAGAGTGAAGGATCCTGGATTTGCATCCACTCTGATAGCCTGTATTCTTTTTTTAATTAGGGAAATAAGTACATTGGTGTTGAAAAATATTAATGACCAATGATTATTAGTTCTTCTTATTTTGATGTTGGTTTTAGTGTGTGTGTGTGTGTGTGTGTGTGTGTGTGTGTGTGTGTGTGTGAGACACCTCCCTTCTTTTGTTAGCCTACTTGTGTTGGAGTTTCTCTCCTAGTATCTTCTGTAGGGATGGATTTACAGATGGATGTTGTTTAAATTTTGTTTTGTCATGAAATATCTTTTTTTTTTTTTCATTTATAGTGATTAAAAGTTTTGCCGGGTATTTTGGAGAGTACATCCAGAGTTAACTTTGGCTGACTTTTTGACTGTGATTAATCATGAATGAGTCTGCTGACATCTGTCTTTGTTTTTAATTAAGAAGTGTGTTATATCCTGCCAAGTTTCTCTGCTTACACATACATCCTTGAGAGACTGTCGAAGGCTGAAGGTTTAGTCAAACATAAATTCTGTGTACCATAAACTTGCCATGAAAGCATTTGTGTTAATTGTTTAACTTCCTGGAGTTGATCATGCTTTCTGTTGCTTCCTTTTAAAAGGCACTGAGAAAATACACTCACTGCTGGTGTGGTATTGACCTGCAGCCTTCCCACATCTGTTTTATTTTGCATCTTCTTTCTGCATTTCCTTTCATCATTCTCATTCTGCTAGTAATGGTTTTTGTTTGGACTGATCAGCAGGCTCCTGGGAGAGTATAGTATTCTGGGATGGCATCTGTGGTCTCTTACAGTCTGTAAGACATCTGGCCAGGTTGTTCTGGCTTTTGGAGTCTTCGTTGAGATCTGTTGTATCATGACAGGTCTACTTTTATATGTTGCTTATACTTTTCCCCTTGTAGCTTTTAATATTCTTTTAAACATTCTATATATTTAGTGTTTTATTATGTAGCAGAAGGATTTGTTAATTCTGGTCCAATTCTTGTCCAATTGGTGCTCTGTAAGCTTCTTGTATGTTTGTAGGAATCTCTTCTTTAGGTTGGAAAATTTTTCTTCTATGATTTTTTTAAAAATATTTTCTGGGACTTGGAGCTGGGAGCTGGTGTGGTATTGACCTGCATTCTTCCCACATCTGTCTTTTGCATGTTCTTTCTGCATAATTTCTGCCTAATTAATTATAGGGAAGCCTATAATCATACTCACTCCCCCAGTCCTAGTTTTTGTGTGGACTGACCAGCAAGTTCTTCTTTATGTGATGAATTTAAGGTCACCTTTTTGTGCTTCAGTTGTATTAGGATATCCAGGTCTTGCTGTAGTAGCTCTGGTACTGCCATGTTGCCCTAGTTCTCATTGATTGTATTGTTATGCTAGCCTTTAGCCATCTGGTTGTTCCTGGTGCCAGTTGGCCACTAGGGATACAGGCAGAGTTGTTGGCTGAAAAATGAAACACAGAGTTGCATGTGTGCCTTACTGCTGTTGGATGTGCTTTGGGGAACTTGGCAGGAAGGGGATTGGCACAAAGGGGTATAACTGGAATGTTCCTAATGCCCATGGGACTCCTTTGGAAGGCAGGAAGAGCCATGGGCTGGACAATGAAGCTCAGGAGACAGTGTGCATCTGACCTCTGCTGGGGACCCAGCTGGCGGGGGATTCACAGGGAGTTCGAATCTGGATGTTCCTGAGGACAGCAGGCCTTCTTGGGAAGGCAGGCAGAGCCTTGGGCTATACAGTAGAACTCAGGGACTAGATACATATTTTTAATGAGAAGTTTAATTTTTTTCTTCTCTATGTACCATGATGGAGATTTTATTTAGAAGGAAGTAAAAATTAACTTAGCATATATAATTTAATTCTCCTGAAGAATATATACTGACATTTTAATTTTATTGAAGAAATTTTGAGTTTAATTTCTATATGCTTATGAAGGAAAAATTTTAGAAATAGTATCTGTCTTGTATATAATAAACTCTTTATTGGTAATACTTATAAGAAATTAATCTTTTTACCAAAACATATGACGCTCAATATCATAAGAAAAATCTGGAGAATGTGAAGAGTGATAACTAGTAAAGAATGTCACATTTACTCATTTCCTGAAATTCCAGTGATATTCAAAAGTGTCAGTACTAAGTGTGAAATCATTCCTGAACTCTGATTGTAAATGATATTTAAATCAGTTTATTTGTGCAAGAAAATGTGTTTCTTATCTACCTTCTAGTTAATTGTGATTTAGACACAGCAGTGCTACTGTCTTGTCCTTCATTGCTTTAGATATTACCCTACATCTCACACAGGTAAGGAGTAACATTACTCAGTATGTGGCGATGCGCTACCCAGCATAAATGTTCAATAACTGTTCCTACCATAAAAGACTGAAAGAAAATTATCAAAATTCAGACAGCTGCCCTGAAGAAACTGAATATAAAACTCCCTGGTAATAATCTTTCATATCCTGAGTGGGTTTTGAAACAAAATAGCTTCCTGAGTAAGTGGAATCCAAACAGATCAAAGGCCTGTCACTGGCCCCAAGAAGTGCTGATTCTCATGTGTGTACATGTGCACATAGCTCCACTGAGATTTTAGTCTTCAAAATACAAGTAAATGGCAACTTTCTTATTTCAAAGTACCTACTATGTCGGTAAATGGGGAAGGCAGATGATAAAATATGAGACTATGTATATTTTAATGAAATTCCTGTAATGACTCTGAAGTATGTTTCTTTTGTTGAACTGAGAGAGTAATAGGAAGCATTGTCTGTATGCAAATGGTTCAGAAACAAACAATATTTACTTTATTGTTTGAGTTCTGATGAATAATTTGAGCATCCACACTGTGCTATTAAAGCCATATACTTGTATACATCCACTTAAAATGCAAAACCATCCTTAGCTTAAAGAAAAGGCAGACTAGATTTGACTTCTAGACACTCAGCTACAAATAAATAACACACATTATTACTAGAACAAGTATGACTCTTAAAGCATTAAACATGGTATTTGGTGTTGGCTCTATAGTCATTATTTCAATGATATTTTGCCTTTGTTGATTAATTCCATAGGTCCTAATGTTTATTACCCATAAAAAAATTTATGCCAAACTTATTAGTAGAATTAGATGTGGCACAACATCTCAAAAAACTTAGAAGAATTTCTGTAAAGTAATAATAAATATATTGAAATTCACTTCTTGAAAATTTCTTAGTCTGTCTTGACTACCTTGAGTCCCTTAACCAGATATTTTATAGTATAAAAAAGCTGAAAGAAATGTTTTGAAACTAACCACTAAAATAGTTAAGTAGTTAACTCACTTTTTAAAAAACATATTTATTTATTCATTTATTTATTTATTTATTTATTTATTTATTTATTTATGTGATGTATGTGAGTACACTCTAGTTGTCTTCAGACACACTAGAAAAGGGCATTAGAATCCCAATACAGATAATTGTGAGCCACCACATGGTTGCTGAAAATTGAACTCAGGAGCTAGAAGAGCAATCAGTGCTCTTAACCAGTGAGCTATCTCTCCAACCTATTCCCTTTTTTAACCTTTTTTTTTTCTTTTTAAAATTTGTTTATTTATTGTGTATACAGCTGACTGAGTCAGATGCAGATACTTCCTGTCAACCATTGGACTAGGTCAGGGACCTTATGGAAGAGTTAGGGGAATAAGAGTATCAACTGACTGGACACCGCAGAAGTTCCCAGGGACTAAGACACCAACCAAAGAGCCTACATGGGCTGGTCTCTGGCCCCAGGCACACAAGTAGAAGAAGAATGCCTTGTCTGGCCTCAGTGGAAGAGGATGCATTTATTCTTGTAGAAATTTGATGCCCTAGTGAAGAAGGATGATGGCAGGGGTGAGGTGGGTTTGGGAGCACACTCTCTGAAGCAAAAAGTGGGGGAGGATAGGATGGAAAACGCAGGAGGGAGATCAGGAAAGAGGGCAATATTTGGAATATAAATAAATAAAATAATTTAGTAAAAAACTTGACTCTAAAAAGTAAATAATTTATTTATTATATATACAGCATTCTGCCTGCATGTATGCCTACTAGCCAGAAAAGGGTGCCAGATCTTATTAAAGATGGGTTGAGACACAATGCGGGTGCTGGGAGTTGAACTCCAGACCTCAGGAAGAGCAAACAGTACTCTTAATCTCTAAGTCATCTCTCCATCCCCACAGTTAAATAGCTTAATAAGTGATGAACTGAGACAAATGACAAAATACCTCATATTAGAGCTTAGTTATTATTATTCTCAATAATTTAATGTCACCCTTTGGGGTCATGTATATCTTTGCATGATTTAACAGTTTGCATATAAATTAAAAAGTTTAAATGCTGCATTTGAAAAAAGTATGAAAGATAATGTTTCCTGATGTATAACAATTATGTAAAATTAAACATTAGTGTACAGCATATGTTACTAGAAATGCCTCCCTTTTTTAATGATAAGCCACGACTATCTGGATACTAAAACATTAGAGCTGAGTAGTTGCAAAGCAAAATAAGTCCTTCAAATATAGAAGTACTTATTATCTGTCTCCTTACAGAAAAATACAGTAGATTTTGTTATATTTTGTTGCTTCTTCAGTAATGTATGTCTGTGCCTATACATGTGGCCAAAATATAAAGTGATGGCACAGGCAAAAGTAGATGAATAAAAAGTCACTCCGAGATGCTGATGAGTGATATTTTTAAATAGCTATGATGCATCAGATACAATCACTCGCTCTGCATTTTCCTTTCCACACAATTTCGAGTTCATTGGCTTAAAAGCTTCCTTGAAGGCTGGCAACAAGCACTTAATATGTGTATGCATTAAGCTTCTCAACTTCACTGGGCCTGAGGATTGCGGAAAAGATCTTGGAGGCAATTTATCATATAAGAAATTGTCACTGATTAGCTCGTTCTTAGATGTGCCACTGAGCAGAAACATGAAGTGTGGCTTGTGTTTCTGACAGGCTGTTTTTCCACCAAGGGACTAAGACACCAGCACCTGTACTGAAGCATCTTCTACTCTGAAGACCAAGCTGAAGCTCCACTCACTGCTAGCATCTTGCTTTTGTGAAATCTAAACTCTATACTTGAGAAAATAAAAAAAAAAAAAAAAAAAAAAAACCTATATTTAATCCCAAACAAGTGAATGGCTCTGAAACCTAAGCTCTGTGACCATCAAGAAACACCATTTCTTTCTTTCTCAGAGGTTAAAGAAAGAGTAGTGACTTCCTAGAAGAAGGCTAGCTGCATTTGTCAGTATATTTACAATGTGAAAATATCAGTGTAATAGAATCAACTCAAAAGCAAATTGTCCATATTTCAGTAGCATCTCGAGTAGAAAGTCCCCTCTCATGCAACTTTAATGCTGACAGCAAGTGAAGTCTTCCTATATAAATTCCTTTTTATTCTCGGGAAGTATCCAGCAGAGAAGCAAACTGCTGCAAGAGTCCCCAAATGGGTCGACAGCACTTCAATCTTTTACAGCTTCAGTTCAGTCCACTTCTGCTCACTTTTATTTCTTTTTCTTTTTTGAGATTGAAACTCAGAACTATGAACTAAAGCAGTTTCAGGCTCTCTTCTGCACTCGCTGTGTGTCCAAAGCTTCAGAGCGGCAGCCCGAGGCTCCCAGTGGCCTGACTCAGTGAGCCACTCAGAACCAGAGTCTTCAATTCCTATGAACATTTCTGTCCTTTCTACTGTCTTTGCTTCTACTTCCCCTCATTCCCTCCACCTTTGAATCCAGATTTCTCCCACGCGTTATGTTTATGAGAAGAATATTTCACTAGAGTCTATGGAGTGGAGTCAGGATAAAACAGGAAAATACTGAACCAGGTGGTTGGAATATAAAAGTCAATACTGGGACTAGGTTGAAGCCAGATCTGAAAAAGCAAGAGTTGGGAAGTCGGAAATAAAAGACCCAGTTGTGATCCTCTTGACAAAAGTGGTCCCTATTGCCACTAGGAATGAAGATGAAGGGTTTTCACTTCCTATATTCTTTTGAACAGAGCAAAGACTCAAATGTCAAAGAAAACCATGGAAGAAGTGGAATAAAGGGATCGAAAGAGCAGATGCCATGACAGCCATGAAGGCTGATCTCTCCTCTTAGCAGCCATTTAAGCTCCCAGAATTCAAGGCTTTGCAAGGATTTATAACATTGGGAGTTACTCTTCCAAGACATGCCATCTTGGAAGAATACAAAATAAGGAAAGCATTTGAGATGCTGTATTCCAATCCCGACACAAACATATTCCTTGGTGGTGGGTTCCAACGGCTTCAGAGTGTTGACTTTCTTTAAGATACTCCAATAAAAACAGCATGGTACTGGCATAATAACAGAGTCACTAATCAATGGATTTAGCTGAGGACCCACATATAAATCAATACTCCTACGACCACCTGATTTTTTTTCTAGAAATAGACCAACAATTCATAGTGCTGGCCTGACTGTATATTTACATGTAGAATAATAACATTCAGTCCTTATCACTAACCACATAGAAAAGCCAATTCCAAATGGATCAAGGACCTCAACAAAAAATCTGATACATTGAATCTGAAAGAGGAAATTATAGGAAATATTTTTAGCTGGTAGACACAAGAAAGGACTTTATGAACAGGACCCTGATTGTCCCCATTCTCTTCCTTGATCCTCATGGATTTTCCTTGGCTCTCCTCTTGTCCCTCATGCTGGACAATGTTCCTCAGTCTTTCTTGATGGCTGCCATAGGCCCATCTTCTGACTTTCTAGTTAACCACTGATCTCGTTATTCTAGATAAAGTTGCTGGATTCCGAGAGAGCACTATATCCTCTCATTATGTATTTTTTCAGTAGCTTTTACTCACTTTTTGTAGACTATACCAGAACCATAACAAATTGTTTGCTATCTTTCATAAGAGAGCCTGCTAAGTAAATTCCTGCAATCTTCTTTTGTGCCGCTTTCTCTGTGTGTTTATATTAACTCCCTTTGATGCAAAGTATACACATAATAAATACTTATTAGTCATATCATTCACCTATTATTGGCATAGGTTTTAAAATAAAAGTCATATGACATCACTTAGAGTCTTTCAGAAATTCAAATTAAACTAAAAGATACCTCCACATGATTTTAAACTGCTAAGGCTCAACTCGGTGAGCAACCTTATTATCTTATTTGTATATATCAGATGATTTTAGTATAAATAACTGAAAATGCATTATTCTAAAGAACACATAATCATCAAGTTAATGAACATTCCAAATTTGTACACAATATTTACAAAACACTAGTCACTAACAATTTCAGTAATTGCTCTTTAATAATGTTTTGCACAGTAGAGAGGAGACTTAGAAGTCATATGGTAATGTTTCCCAAGTTTCCAGAAAAAAAAGTCACAGCTATATTAAAGATCCTACAAGGGTAACTGATGAATTAGAAGTTCAGTGATTATGGAGAGGTTGGAATATTGCAGGTCCAGAGCCCAGCTATCTTGAGCCATTTTAGCCTCTTAAATACCATTTATCAACTACCCCATGTACCCTACATCCTTGTGATAATGTGAGAAAAAAATGTTCTTAAATGCATGAACAAACTCCATAGACCCAAGTACCCACAAACCAAGTTTGTCATCAAAGGGTTGTCCATCAGAGGATTTCTCACTTTACCTCTTTCCTAATGTTTACACCAACACATTTAAAATGTCTTGATTTATGGTTGACTGTTCTGATAATATAAATAACAAATATGAAGTAATGCAATTTAAAACTATTCATGCAGCCATACAACACTGAAGTGTGGTATTAGTGTTCCTGGATAATAGCCACTTTTATTTGGCTCCAGAATGTAGCCATGCTTTATCTATTTATCTCTATCTGTCTGTCTGTCTGTCTGTCTGTCTGTCTGTCTATCCTGTCCATACAACTTTCTATTAGGAATATGATTCACAAAATATATCCAGAGTCAAGCCAGTCAGGAGCCTCAGATTATTTTCAAAAAAAGCAGAGTAAAAATAAATCCATGCTTGTACACAGTTAATTTTCTAATGGTGAGGGTTTAGGGTCTTCTTAGAAAAAAGTAAGTTTGGCATCTTTAGAGTACAAATTGGACTAAATGCTATCATCTCTTTTTTGCCTTTGCCTAAAGACCTGGAATACCCACATGTTCACTTGGCCAAAGACAGATGGCTGCTTCGCAGTCTCCCTAGGCTTACCAGTTGTTGTACTAGCACAAAGCACCCAAGGAGCTTGGTCCACCATCTGTGATCTGTAGCTTTTTCCTCACTGTCTAAATTTCATATAATACAAATGACAGAAGAACTTCATGCTGTGGATTCTGGGATGATTCGTTCTGGGATTTAAGTGCTAAAGGTCATTATTTGTACAAATCAGTGAGGGCTGAGCCATGATACAGTAACAAATACCACCGAATACTCGAATACCTTCACACACACACACACACACACACACACACTGACACAGTCATGCACATAGACATACACATATACATGTACACCATAAACACGTAGGTTTTATATCTCACTCAACTTTAATGCCCAGAAGGAGCACCCCAGGCTTAAACTACCTGGAATCTCTGAGCCTCAGACTGATGAGAACTCAGTACTTGCTACTATTGAACCAGTAGACCAAGATCAATATGTTTATGGTCAAGTACTTAGGATTACTGTCACAGGTCATTGCCAGGCATAAATAACATCAAGTATGGCCACTGACAGGAGGAAGTTAAGTAGAACAATCTAGGAGTTTTCTCAGAGGAGTGTGATGCTGAACAGCCCTTGTGGGAGGAGCAGGAAAGGCAATGTTTGTAGCCTAACAAATCTCAGTATTTATATTCCATCCACACTTTCAAAGCACAGTGGTTTTGTGTCATGGTCCTCATATTTATTTCTTCTTTATCAATGAAAATTTCTCTTTCAGATCATTATTCTTATAAATAATGACCCATGCATGTGATATTTTGTCTAGAGCATCAAAAGGTTTAGCATGTCATTACCTTTGTTAAATAAAATGCTTTTTCTAAAGTTTTATCCTTTATTTTTATCTAATTGTTGTGCAGAGGTCACAGATATTTGATAATAAACTTAGTGAAGTAATAAGAAAATCATAAAGAAGTTGTTTATGGGATGGGGAAAATAAAAGATTTTCAAGAAACAGATGGCACCTCTGAGATTACAGAAAAGATTAACAGGTGTTCTATGTTGTCAAGAGAATGATATGCAATAGTCATGAATTTATTTTAATTTTGGATAAGTGAGTTTGTTAAATCTATAGAGAAATAAAGTAAAGGAAAAATAACAAGCATTGATAGTAAATAGATAGATACATACATACACATACATAGGTACATTGATACATTGTTGAATGATAGATGATTGACTGATTGGTAGACAGATACATAATACATAGATGAATAATTGATGATGATAATAACAGATAGATAGATAGATAGATAGATAGATAGATAGATAGATAGATGATAGATAGATGATAGAAAAATAACCACATACAATCAAACTGGGCATTCAGAACATCCATCAGAAATAGGGAACTAGAGAAGCCCCTTTAAGACATCTCCCTGAATTTCTTCCTCATAGATCCTTTAGCAGAACACTGACCCCTGGGCTTAAGTATCTGAGTAAAAGAACAATTAGCAACAGATAGACAATGTCATCAAATGCATTGTGAATTATCAGGCATAACCAGACTGAAAAAGCTTAAGCATTCAGCAAGAGATCTTGATTATGATTTCTTCCCATGAAAAGCTTTCAAGGCTGAACTTCATTCTGTCCACTGTAGGGATTTTTATATCATAAGATTAACAGTAGTAATCTCTGTTTGAAATGCTTTATCTTCTAGCTTTTCTCAAGGACTTGATGTCTTTCCCTTTGGTCACAGAGTTGTAGCCATTATCTTTAAATAATGGATGTTGGAAGATTCTGAATCTTATGTGAAGGGGCAACCTCCTTATAGAATCAGTTTTCAGTGAGCTCACATGGCACATGACAATTCAACCAATATAATGTAAACTACTATATGTTATTAAAACTGTCAATATGTATGTGATTTTTCCCTTTTCTTTCCTATGACATTTGCTACAAATATGTGCCTCCAACACAGAGTAATTGGTTTCCTTTATCTATTTTTCTTTCTGTTATATATCACCAAGATCCTCATCTGACTTCGTGTGAATATCATCATAATTTGAATTATTTCTTTCTTTGATGGATGTCTTATAGCTTTGAGAAATAAGCTCGGAGTCGAATTAAAGCATTTAATATTTTATTTACTATTTAATGCCAGAAAGCTCATAGATTACTTCTTTCTTTTATATTAAAATCTAATGCATGAACCAGAGTAGTAATTTTTATTTTCCAAGTTTTGTTTAGCTGAGCTTCCTGCTCCAGTTGTAAAAATTTTAGTTTTGTTTATTTTTCAGATTCCTTACCAGTTACAAGAAGTTATCAATAATGATACGTGATAAAGACTAGTTTAGTAATTACTAGATACAGGTTAGAGTATGAGGGAGGACAGAAAGGAGCATGTGTTTAATAGACACAATAATGCAATTGTACAATAAGAATGACATCATCGCTTCTGGCTTGATAGGATAACTAGAGTTGACGATAACTCATTCAATATTTCAAAAGAATATAAGATGGTATTTTAAAGGTTTGTAACCCAAAAAGAAATATATGTCAGTATGACAATGAGATCAATTACTCAACCTAATAATTACAGCTAGAATATATCTCAAGGTGCCAATTTGTGGCACATATATATGGTTATATATATGGTAAAATGTGTTAATAAAAATTTAAACACTGAACTTGTGAGATGGCTCAGTGGGGAAAAGTGCTGGCTGCCTGTGTAATGACCTGAGTTCAATCCTCAGGACCCACATGGTGGAAGAAGAGAGTTGACTCCTGGTAGTTGTCCTCTCATCTCTACACAATGACTACACCACAGGCATACACAGTAAAACTAACAGCAACACACTCATGCATTCAAATAAATGTAATTTGATGTTTGTACATCAAGAAAATACTTGAAATAACATGACAGTTATAGCTCCCTAAGGAATTGTTAAACCCATCCTTTTCCATAAGACACTGTATAGTATTAGCATTAAGTACAACATGACACTCCTATCAGCATTAGCGTCTATTGAAAACCATGGGTTAACTTGTCACAACTTTCTAAAACTTTGATCAGCCAAAGTACGTAATTTGTAGCATGCTTACATAAAAACAAACACGAAAATTAAACATAGTGAGACTTTCTGCTCTTTCAACTTATTAAGCTGAAACATCATGGACATATTTGCTTCCATGGAGACTTCCAAGAAAAATCAGGCAGGACTGACATCTGAAGGATGTGGGGTATCATGGGTGCAGCACCAATCTTTATTCTCATAAGATGAGTGTGAGTTCATGAGCTGCCTCAGCGTATGTGTGCTGCTACTAACCTCTTCTTTATCTCCTTGCAGGAACAGCCAGGTCCAATGCTGCACCTCTAGCTGCTGATCTCCTCTTTCAGCTTCTTTAGCAACTGGTCCTCATGAGCATTCAACATCGCGCTTGAGGGCATCAGCTTATCCTCAAAACACGGCAGGCACGCCAGTGATGAGAACTTGCCATTGCGTTCCCCACTTCACACCCATCGTTCTATTCCAGGCGTTCTTTCTGCCAACATCAGACCTAATCTTACAAGCAAAAGCAGATTTCAACATAATGTTCAACAAATACCCAAACTGCCCGTGGACAACTATTATGGTAAACTTCCTATTTTGTAGTCTTCCTTGTATTTCTGCTTCCTTAACACATGAATGTTTACATTGACAAAAAATGCTTAGCTTTTTTTTTGGTAGAATTCCTAAAACAATGCACTAATTCTTTTAGATTTTGAGGGTAAGAAAGTGTACTAAATATATGCAAATCCTATTGTCCACGTGGCATCTTGAAGCTTGTGGCATACAAGAAATGTTTTCTAAGAGAATCTATGTTAATTATAAAGTTAATTTTTATTACTTTTCTAAACAATGAATTTACTAGTGATGATACATCATCATAAATTTAGACTCAAAATCTTTCATTAGAGGTTGCGGTTCTCTGTTTTTAGATTTCTCATACTTATATAAATGAAATTCACACTATGGCAATCTAACGCCAGTGTGAATTCTATGAGAATTTCTTTCTTTTGTATATACTATTATAGTGGATGTAGTTTTCTACATACCTTTGCAGAATTAACATTTTTGTAATAAATTTTTATAACAACTTGGGTGCTTGAATAATCCTAGAGTCCACAGATATGTTTCATATGTGCTATTTTTAACTCCTTAAAAATAATACATTTAGCCTGGCAGTGATGGTACACACCTTTAATCCCAGCACTTGGGAGGCAGAGGTAAGCGGATTTCTGAGTTCGAGGCCAGCCTGGTCTACAGAGTGAGTTCCAGGACAGCCAGGACTACACAGAGAAACCCTGTCTCAAAAAATAATAATAATAATTAATAATAATAATACATTTAAGTACTTCTAATACTGTCTCTTAGTCTTCCTCTTCTGGAAAGCACTTCTTACTATTTACCATTTTCACAGCCATATCCCTGCTATACCCACAAGATTCTGTTCTGTGCAGAAGAGACAGCTCACTGATACAAGAGACTGCTCTAAACCATGATAATCACCCCAATATTATTTGCCAGTCATTTTGAAATTACTCAAAGATGTTTATTTGTGTCATTTGTCAACTACTTATCAAACATTTGCTATGTGACAAGAACCACCATATTTTGCTGTGTAAAATGCCATCAATTCTCTTCTCCATTGAACATGACACTAAATGACAGGATGGAAGCATTGTTGAATGAAATGGGATGTTGCCGAGCCAAAACTAAATATATACTAACAAAGAGAAGTAAAGATACTTGAGAGACAAAATTTCAGGAAGAGAGACTACCACAAAAATGCCCAGAAGAAAGAACATTACTAGCACATGTTAGGAATATGAATCCAGATACAGTGAATGGTGGGTTATATAAACACTTGACTTTGTTTCTATAGGCAAAACAAACAATTGCCTTATTTTTTATGTTTCTGTGACAAAATACTTGTCAAAAACCATAAAGAATAAATAGTTTGTATTGGCTTACAGTCTCTGTGTTTTAGACTGTCATAGTAGAAAAGGAATTCAGAGCTCATGACAGCAGAATTGCATAGTTAGGGCTGGAGTATTCTCACATGACAGTGGAAGAGGAAGAGGAAGCCAAAACCAGAATCAGAGGGCAAACTACGATCACAAATGCTCATGTCTGGTAACCCAACTCCTAACAGCTAGGCCTCATCTCCTAAAGGACCCACAGTCTTGCAAAACACTGCACACAGCTGAAACTAATGCTTGAAACAGCTTATAGGCAATATGTCAGATTCAGACAATATCAGATAGTATCCAGACTGTTTGTCAGTAAATACAATTTGCCTCTGATTTATAGTATTTACATTAGCTATAGAAATAAGAATAAACCAAGAAGGCCTTGTGGTTGGGAAATACAATGATGAAGTTACTCCAGTAATCATCTATTTCACAGAATGGACTACTTTGAAATGGGTATTTACTAGAATAGTGAAAATATTATGTAAGGTGGAATAAGATTATTTGTTTATATATCTGACCAGTGTTGTGAATGAAAGAGTGGAAGAACAGCTCCAATGCCTTCATCTTGACAAAAAAAAAAAAAAGTAGAGGTTATATTTTACTAAGGAAGTAAAGTTTGGAAAAAACTGAATAGTACATTTACAGTGAGGGTTATAACTCAACATACACAAGGACATGGCTAAAAGGACATTGCAGGTCAGGTGTGGAGCACTCCTATAGTCACAGCATTTGGAAGGCATGGAAAGTGAATCGTAAGTTTAAGGCCAGCCTGGATTACATGGTAACATGAAGGCCAGCTTGAGCTATATAGACTGATGTACAAATGTGTGTTTCTATGTGTATAAAAGAAAGATTGGAAGACAAAGAGAAATACAAATACAGAGATAGAAACAGAGAAAATAAACAAAGACCACCAGAAGGTTATATTTAACTTATAGACAAAGCATTCTGTGCATAGAGAATTAATAATACATGGTTGATAAGTAAAGAATGGAATCAATGTATTACCAAAATGGATATTAATATTGTTGAAAATGGTGAATGAACTAATTATTGAGGTCCTACAAAGTAATTAATACATTAGAATTATTAGAGAATCAATCAAAAGTCATTGATTAACTAATAGAAAAGCAACTAATAAAAAAATGTTTATTGCCCTATCTCAAACAAATGGTCACTGACATTATCACAGACTGTGCCATGAGATCCTGGTAATTATCCAGTGATTTTAGAAACTTTGCAATCTCTAGGGACCCACCCACAAGAATTATAGACTTGCTTTAGTGGTGAGGATAATGCTACATTAAAGGAGTCTATCAAGAGAAAGCTTGAAGGCGGTAAGCATGCATAATTTCTAGAAGCTTAATTTTATTTTTTTGTTTTGTTTTGTTTTGGTTTTTCGAGACAGGGTTTCTCTGTGTAGCCCTGGCTGTCCTAGAACTCACTCTGTAGACCAGGCTGGCCTTGAACTCAGAAATCCACCCACCTCTGCCTCCCAAATGCTGGGATTAAAGGCGTGTGCCACCACTGCCTGGCTAATTTTATTAATGTATGTAGCAAAAATAAATTTGTTGTAGAGAAAGAAGCCAACACATATGTATTAACATTGTTTCAGAGATGATGTAAGGAGAGCTGAAGATTTGGTTCATTGGTAGAAAGCACTGAGAGGTCTTGAGTTCAATTCCCAGCATCCACATTGTGGCTCAAAACTATCTATAATTCTAGTCCCATGGTTTTGATGCCATCTTCTGGTATGTAATGAGCGTGCAGACAAAACATCCAGATACATACATAAATCTTAAAAATAAATAAATAAAGATGATATAAGAACAATGGCATGGTTGCATCACGGGAAAAAATTCTCCAAAATGGAAAAAAGTGATCAGACAATATATAAAAAAATGTATTTGAGGACAATGTATTTATATGGACAAATGGAAAATGTGGAGATTAATCTTAGATGCTAGACAAAGCAATTCATCTTTAACAGCTGCTATGTAAGATAATAATCTCTAAACCAAGTTGATAGACTGAGGCGTCCACATCAACTTTTGTTTACTTTTATGAAATAAAGATAAGAGATTTTGTTCTTTGTATAAAATATATTAAGTATGACACTATCATATACAATTACAAGGAACTACTTAAAGACTATTTCATTAAAAGAATATTTATTGAACTCTTGCTGTTTTTCTGGCCACAGGAAAAAAACAACAAAAGCAAGGGGTAAAGTCCTTACTTTTGTCAAGGTGAGAACAAAAACAAAAATATATTTCAAAGCCAACTTTAATGGGGAAACTTGAAAGTGAGTGCAGAAACATAATTTGTGAAATCATGCAGACACAAAGGGGAAAATCAGGACTCGGGATTAAGTAGAACATGCTTGGAACAACAGCTTAATCATCCAACTTGCTTAATCAAGCTTAATAGCCATGTGGCTCAGCAGATAGTGTAACTTCATCCTTTTATGCTACTAATGTATTTGTTTTCATTTTTTTTGAAACTTTGTATAGACACAGAACAAGTTCTCTGGGAAGGTCATTGACAATATTATGTTACAGGAGAAAGATATTGTCTCTTTTTCAACTCATTCCTCCAAACTGAAGAAAGGGATTAGATAATTATATTTCATCTTTGCAGTCTTTCATTCTAGTCTGTTATCTGATCCAATTGCGTATGTTTTATAACACCGGGCTCAAACAAACTTCACATTGGTACTTTGTTGCTCTGGGGGTGATATTAAATCTTTCAGAGGAAGGTCAAAAAAAACAAATACAAGTCTCTACTACTTATTGCAATTGAGTAGCTAAATTAGCATGCTGCAGGCATTGCAACCTAAATCATAACCCAATTGAACTGATTATAAAGAGGCACTGATAAATGAGTTGTTTTAATAAGCACTTATTTATAGATTTGTTATCAGCATTTCTTCCATTAAAGTAAAATAATTAGGATGCTGAATCAGATCAAGATGACAGGGCCACAAAGCATCATCTTTTCTTTGGAAGAGAACACAAGGGTACTCTGAAGAACGTGAGGCAGTATTCTCTAATGAACACAAATTCCTTTTCAAATTATTCCATTGCTCAGAGAAAGGCAGGTATTTAATTTAATAAAAAAGGCTTACCTGTAAACACCAGCCACAGTTTCTATTCTAGTATATGCAGAGAGGCGAGGACTAGCAGCCATGTTACTACTTTAGCATTCAGGATGTTTGTCTTTGACACTATGAAATGTATAGGGTCATTGTGGTACAACCACTCAAGTGAAAACTATGATTTGATCACTATATGTTAATGAGTTTGTTAGAATACAGCCAGAGTCTGAACAGGGAAACCCATAAATTCATCCTGAGTCCTCTGGTCTTTGAGGTCACTGGGACACTGAACCTCAAAGCTGTCTTATAATTATATCCACCCAGATTTCTCTGACACTTCCAGGTGCCATGTGATAGATGTAGAAAGAATATAGATAATATTTCCAGCCTATCTGAACCAGCTATCTTTCATCCATTTTCCTCCTCTGACCCATTATCCAGAATTCATATCAGCGTATTGACTTTTCAGTGATGTTTCTGCAATTATCAAGAAAACTTCCTAACTCACTACAATTCTATTTGAGAATAATCATTTTCCTCCCTTCTCATAGGTGAAATAGTATATTAAAACAACTATGCAGTTTACTATGCTGCTAAATCAAGAACTTATAAGGTGAAAACACTGTTTAAAAGCTGGCATTTCAGTCTTATTGATTTGCTTATACATTTTATGTGTCTCTTATACACAGTGTATTATGAAATTAGTTATTTGGATATGACAATGACCCACCAGGAAAACTGAGACAAGAGTTGATTAAGGAACAAAGAGGTTATTTAGACTGCTCAGAATTACAACACAGAAGCACAAATTCGTGCAGGCTGGATATGTACTACTATAGTGTCTGACAAATTGTGAACACATTTCCAAAGTAAAAACAACAGATACAGACATATTTCTCTCAAGAGTTTAAATTGGTACAAGCAAGCTGGCAAAATATCCCGTGAGAAAGCTTAACAGATATATCGGGCAGTCCTTTAAAATGAAGAGGAAAAGAACAGAAAGAAGTTATTGAGAAAGGAGAAATAGGGGTAGAGTGTAGCTAGTCACCATCTACCACAGTGATCAAGTCTCTTGAAAATCACAGTCCCAGCAAACAAAGCAAAGGATGTACCATGTCTTAGCCTATGGTGCTCTCAGTCTGTGCTTAGAAAAAGGATTTTAGCTTTCTCACGGAGGATCTCTCTTTGATGTAGACATGACTGCAACAACCTTCTATCTTCCTTATATCTTCCCTGCACACTATTTGAGGATATCTCAATCAGCCTTTTCTTTGTGATTATGATTTTTTTCATAGTTTCATTCAGATGTGCTATGAGTGTGGAAACGTGTGTGTGTGTGTGTGTGTGTGTGTGTGTGTGTGTGTGTGTGTGTGTGTCTGTGTCAGCTCCTTGCCGGCAGGTCCAGGCGAGAGGAGAGACATCCCAGTTCTGCCTGGCCTCTCCAGGGCTGAGCAGGACGGTGAGTGTCGACAGCCCAAAAGAAACACACCAGTCCAGGAGTCTTGTTGAAACAGGAACTCAACTTTTATGTATCAGCCTCTTGCTTATATAAACTCAGAGCATAGGAAGGAGGAGTTTTGGTGGGGTGAGATGACGTAGGGAGCAGGGAAGGGTGACTGGAGGATATGGGGTGACTGACGGAGCCAATGTCAAAGTTCTATGTCAGCAACAATGGGGAGAGGCAGGGTCAAACAGGTCTTGTTGAGTCACCCCACACATAGTTTCTGAGACAGGTCTCAAAATTGAGCCAGGCTCGGGTTTGTCTACAAGGCCCAAACCAGGTATGTATGTGTGTGCGTGTGCGTGTGCGTGTGCGTGTGCGTGTGCGTGTGCGTGTACGTGCGTGCGTGTGTGCGTGCGTGTGTGTGTGTGTGCGTGTGTGTGTATTAAAAGTCAATATTCTCTCAACATTCATTTTAAGTAAATAAATTTTCGGTGTCTTTAAAAGATTTTGTTTCTAATTGTAACAATGCGAGTCACAAGTCTTGGAATTTTTTCTCTCATAAAAGATGCTTCAGTCACTGAGTCTTCTGAATTAAAAATTCTCTTTAGTAGACAAGTGCAGAGGAAATTATAACCCATGAGCAGAGTAGATATGCAGGCCATCTAGTTTATTAACTTCAAATTGAGAATAAAATACTTTACTTACTTTATCTACATCCTAATCCTTGCACTCCTTTCCTGGTCACCACTCCTACAATTTCTCATCATATTCCTCCTCCCCCTTGCCTCCAAGAAGGTGCTCCCCACTTCTCCAGACCTCCCTCTTCTTGGGGGCCTCAAGTCTCTGGAGAATTAAGCCCATCTTCTCCCACTGAGGCCACACCAGACAGTTCTCTGCTATATATGTGCTGGGAGGCCTTGGACCAGCTCTTGTATGCTACCAGGTTGGTAGCTCAGTCTCTGGTAGCTCCCTGGGGTCCAGATTAGAGACTGCTGGTCTTCCTATGGGGTTGCCCTCCCCTTCAGCTTCTTTAATCCTTCCCCTAATTCAACCATAGTGGTTCCTGACTTGAGTCCAATGGTTGGGTATAAGTACCTGCCTCTGTCTTATCTGCTGGTAGAGCCTCTCAGAGGACAGCCATGCTAGGCTCCCGTGTGTAAGCACAACATAGCATCAGGAATAGTGTTAGGGTTTGGTGCCTGCCCATGAAATGAATCTCAAGTGGGGCTGGTCATTGGCTCACCTTTCCTTCAGTCTTTTCTCCAGTTTTGTTTTTTGAAATGAAGTTAAGAATTGCTCTTCCTATGTGTGTGAAGAATTTTGTTGGAATATTGATGGGGATTGCACTGAATCTTTTGATAAGATGTCCATTTTCATTATATTAATAATTCCAGTGCATGAGCATGAGATATTTTCATCTTCTGAGGTCTTCTTCTATTTCTTTCTTCAGGGACTTCAAATTCTTGTTATATAGATCTTTCACCTTCTTGGTAAGAGTTACACCAAATTTACATTAAAAAAGAGTTACATCAAAATATTTTATATTATTTGTGCCTATTGTGAAGGGTATTATTTCTCTGAATTTTTTCTCAGCCTGTTTATCATTTGTGTAAAAGACTACTGATTTGTTTAAGTTAATTTTATAACCTGCCACTTTGCTGAAGTAGTATCTCAGCTGTTGGAGTTCTCTGGTGGAAGTTTGGGGGTCACTTATTATACTATCATATGATCTGCAAATAGTGATACTTTGACTTCTGCCTTTCCAATTTGTAGCCCCTTGATGTCTTTTTTTGTCTAATTACTCTGCCTAGAACTTCAATACTATATTGAATAGATAGGGAAAAAGTGAGCAACCTTGTCTTGACACAAATTTTAGTGGGAGTGCTTCTAGTTTCTCTCCATATAATTTGATGCTGGCTTTTGGTTGACTAAATATTGTTTTTATTGTGTTTAGCTATGTGCCATGAATTCCTGACCTCTCTAAGACTCTTAACATGAAGAGGTATTGTATTTTGTTGAAGGCTTCTTCAGCATCTAATGTGACTCTTTTCATTGAGTTTGTTTATACAGTTTATTGTGTTGATAGATTTTTATATATGGAACGAACTCTGCATTCCTGGGATGAAGCATACCCAATCTTAGTGAGTGATAGTATTGTCAGTTTGTAAGATATTTTTGAGTATTTTTGCTTTAATATTCATAAGTGCAATTCACCTAAAGTTCTCTTTTTGGGAGGATCTTTGTGTGGTTTAGCTATCAGAGTATCTGGCTTCTCAGAATAAATTAGGTGGTGTTCCTTCTGTTTCTGTTTTGTGGAATAGTTTGAGGAGTATTGGTATTAGCTCTTCTTTGAAGGTCTGGTAGAATTCTGCACTAAAACCACCTGGCCCTGGGCTTTTTTATGGTTGGGAGGCTTTTAATGACTGTTTCTATTTCCTTGGGGGTTATGAGACTGTTTGGTTTACCTGATCTTGATTTAACTTGGGCACATGGTATCTGCCTAGAAAAGCATCCATTTTAGCTAGATTTTCTAATTTTGTTGAATATAGACTTTTGTAGTAGGTTTTGGTGATTTTTTTGAATTTCTTCACTTTCTGTTGTTATATCTCCCTTTTCATTTCTGATTTTGTTAATTTGGATACTGTCTCTGTGCCCTTTAGTTAGTTTAGCTAAGGGTTTATCTGTCGTGTAGATTTTCTCAAATAATCAACTCTTGGTTTGTTTTTTTTTTGTTTGTTTGTTTGTTTTTTTTTTTTTTTGATTCATTGTATCTTTCTCTTTGTTTCTAACTGGTTGATTTCAGCCCTGACTTTGACTATTACTTGACATCTACTCCTCTTGGGTGTGTTTGCTTCCTTCTGTTCTAGAGCTTTCAGGTGTGCTGTTAAGTTGCTTGTATGGGATCTCTCCAATTCTTTATAAAGGCACTTAGTGGTATGAAATTTCTTCTTTGTACTGCTTTTATTGTGTCCCATTAGGTTGCACATGTTGTGTCTTCATTTTCATTTAATTCCTTAAGGTTTTAATTCAGTCATTTTTTTTATTTCTTCCTTGAATACATTCCATGAGGTGCTGAAAAGAAGATATATTCCCTTGTTTTGAGGAGAAATGTTCTCAAGATATCTCTTAAATCCATTTGGTTTATAACTTCTGTTAGTTTCACTGTGTCTCTATTGAGTTTCTCTTTCAGTGACCTGCCTGTTTGTGACACTAGGGTGTTGAAGTCTCCCACTATTAATGTGTGAGCTTCAGTGAGTTTTTTTGAGCTTTAGGAAAGTTTCTTTTGCAAATGTGCACTTGCATTTGGGACATAGGTGTTCAGAATTGAGAGTTCCTCCTGGTGGGTTTTTACTTTGATGAAGTGTCCTTCCCCATCTCATGTGATAACTTTTGGATGAAAGTCTATTTTATCAGATATTAGAATGGCAAATCCAGCTTGCTTCTTGGGACCATTTACTTGGAACACTTTTTTTCAGCCTTTACTCTGAGGTAGTATCTGTCTTTGACACTGAGCTGTGTTTCTTATATACAAAAAAAAAAATGTTGAATCCTGATTAAGTATCCATTCTGTTAGCCTGTGTCTCTTTACTGAGGAATTGAGTCCATTGATGTTAAGAGATATTAAAAACAAATGATTGTTAGTTCCTTTACTTTTTTTCTGGAGGTAATATTACGTGTGTGTGTGATTCTCTTCCTTTAGTATTGTTGTGAAATGTTTAATTTCTTGTGTTTACCTTCTTTTTGTTGGAGATTTTCTTCCAGTATCAAGTGTAGGGCTGGATTAGTAGAAAGATATTGTTTAAATTTGGTTTTGTCATGAAATATCTTGGTTTCTCCATCTATGGCAATTGATAGTTTTGTTGATTATAGTATCCTGGGTTGGCATCTCTTCCTTTAGGTTAGGGAATTTTTTTTCTATGGTTTTGTTGAAGATGTTTTCCAGTCCCTTGAGCTGGGATTCTTCTCCCTCATCTATTCTTATTATTGTTAGGCTTGACCATTTTATTGAGTACTGGATATCCTGGATATTTTTGAATAGATATGTTTTACACTTTGTGTTTTCTTTGAGAAATTTGGCAATATCTACCATTTTCTTAGGGTCTGAATGACATCTATCCAGAATCTTCTGGCTTTTAGTGTCTCTGTTGAGAAGACTGCTGTAATACTGACATGTTTGCCTTTATATGTTACTTGGCCTTTTCCCTTTACAGCTTTTCATATTCTTTTTTATGTTCTGTGAATTTTGTGTTTTGATTATTGTATGATGAGAAGATTCTCTTTTCTGGTTGAATCTATTTGATGTTCTATAGGCTTCTTGTACATTTATGGCCATCTCTTTTTTAGGTTAGGAAAGTTTTCTTCTATGGTTTTGTTGAAGATGTTTTCTGGCCTTTTGAACTGAGATTCTTCTCCATCATCTATTATTATTCTTAGGTTTGACCATTTTATTGAGTACTGAATATCATGGATATTTTTGAATAGATATGTTTTACACTTTGTGTTTTCTTTGAGAAATTTGGCAGTATCTACTGTGGTATTTTCTAAGCCTGAGATTCTTTCTTCTATCTCTTGTATTCTGTGTGTGATGCATGTATCTGTAGCTACTGATATCTTTCCTATGTTGTCTATCTCCATGACTGCCTCCATTTGTGTTTTCTTTATTATTTCTATTTCTATTTTTAGTTCTTTGACTTTTTTGATCAATTCCTTCACCTTCTTGATAGTATTTTTCTGTATTTCTTTAAGGTATTTATTTGTTTCCTCTTTAAGTACTTCTACCTATTTGCCTGTGTTTTCCTGTATTTCTTTGAGGAAGTTTTTTATATCCTCCTTATGGGCTCTATCATCTTCATGAGATTGTATTTTAAGTCAGAATCTTGCTTTTCAGATATGTTAGGATATCCAGGGCTTGTTGTGGAGGAAGAACTGGGTTCTAATGGTGCCAAATTTTATTGGGTTCTGTCACTTAGGATCCCGAACTTGCCTCTGGCCATCTTGTTATTTTAACTGGCCTAGGTATCTCTGACTGGAGCTGACCTCCTTGGAGGCAGGTTGTGAGGCAGATAAGCTGTGTCTCTGGTTACTGTGGACCTCTGGGAAGGTGAAAGGTTGTAGGGTATGGGAGGGTATCAGGCCACTGATCTGGCCT
Source organism: Arvicanthis niloticus (assembly GCF_011762505.2). NCBI lineage: Eukaryota > Metazoa > Chordata > Mammalia > Rodentia > Muridae > Arvicanthis > Arvicanthis niloticus. Next base: position 9,242,654 of record NC_047660.1, on the reverse strand, counting down.
GGGTGGGGAAGCATACTGGAAGGAAATTGGAGCTAGGCAGAATAGGTAGGTCCTAGTAGGTTCTGTGGATGTCTCAGCTTGTGTGGGTATTTGGGAGAGATTCTCAACTATGTCTTTTATTACTGGGGACCTCCTGGGAGGCATTCAGGCTGTGGGTGTGAGAGAGTATCTGGCCAGCTGATCTTGTATGGATGGAAGAATTCTATTAACTCAAACTTTCTGTCTTATTTGCATCCTGTTGCCAAATTTCTTAAGTGATGTCATTGAGAATGGAAGATCCTCCCTGTGACTCATACATCCTACACCTGAAAGGTTAACCACAACAGAAACTAGTATCCTATGGACTTTCATAGTGAGTAAAATTGTTTTGTTTTAAATACTTTCCTTGTACCAGATAGAGCTAGAAAATGACAAGAACTGTACAACTTTGGAAAGAAATTCACTAAGATGGAAATATGATAATTATGAAGGAATGGGTAGATACAAAATTCTGGGGAAGCATTTACTTCCCCTGTACATGTCAATGTCCTTAATAATCAAGTTGTGACTATATGAGCTACACAGAGAGAGAGAGAGAGTGAGAGAGAGAGAGAGAGAGAGAGAGAGAGAGAGTTAGTTCATCTTCAGTTTGCTTAGCATTGTAACTAGTGAGAACATTTGTTTATATTCAGCAAGTAGAGAAGGAAAGAACAGAATTCTGACAAAGTATTCAAGACAAAGTGCCAGCCATTTGTGCCCCATTCTTAATGAGAAAGAGCTATGTGGGTGAGGGCAACAAATGCTGCCAGAGATCTTTTTCCACACAATCAGAAATGAGATTCTTTGCTGTACAATAAAACCCTAAGCATATTTCTCTTTCATGTTGAGTCTTAGAATAGCAGTCTCTTTGGAGACTGGTTGTCTGAAATTCTCTCTTGCATGACCACTCAGGCTTCACCGTAATCCAGCTAAAGCTGAGCCATTGATTGACATGAGGCACAGGGCCAGACAGATGAATTTCTCTGGTTTAAAGTTTAATGGAACAGATCTTTTGATCTCTGATTCTGTTAGGAATGTGAAGTCCATTTTCTCCCTAAGGTTTCTTTGGTGCTATCTCATGTGTTGTCCCACATAGATCTCATGCTCAGGAGTTGAATGCTGTGCAGTGAGGTTAACATGGCTCACAAAACGCAATGATCTACATACCATGAGATGTTGACATCATCGCCATTTATTCTTGGGTGCTAGTCAACACTAATGAGACATAGGCTGTGTTAAACTCTATTGCTACAAATGGTGTCTTATGTGAACATAAGGTAGACCATAGTCCTATGTTCTTCATTTAGACTTTTTTCTGCAGATAGTACAAAATCAATTTGATGTTCATATAAAGCCCCAAATTAATATACATTAATATATAACATTTTAATACATAAGCATGTACAGACATCTACCAGTATTTGAATCAGTGGAGAACAAATATGAAACAAACTATATTTCCAAGAGTGACTTACTTGGTAGTTCCAGACTATTTTCAACACTGCAGTCTTGAGATAGGTAAAATCTAATAGAAGTTCTCTGATTCTGCATGTTTACTGAAATTTCTTTTTTGCTCACCTATACTCATATAAATATAAATCCATTTGTCCATCCTGAGGTACAGCAGATTTTCTCTTTGCCATCATTCAAGGTCTACTCCAGCTTGGAAATCCTTATTAGTATTCAAAAATAGAATGTTTAAAAACATGAACATCCCAATTTTCAATGAACTTTTTTCTGTGTAAAATATTATTATAATATGCATTTTTCAAGTCCTTGACAGAAAAATAAGGATGAGGAACAGTTTAGCAATTTTACCCAAATTAAACCATATGCAAATGTGTAAAATGTATAATAGAAATAGCCTAATATTAGCATGAAAATATAACAAAATATTTCAAAACATCAATCCTTCTATAAGCAGCATGAATGTGTTTCCCACTCTTAACTTTGTAGTACTCTTTGACCAGAAGCGATCACGAACATTTTTGTTCTAATCGACCTTTCGTTGGAATGCAAACTGTTGATAAGGCCCGTGAAGCAAGGCTTTTAACCTTTTTGCATTTAGATTTCATAAGGAAAACCTAATGATAGCACATCGCACGCTCAGAGCATGCCATGGGCATTGCACAGAAAATGAAAATTAGTTCGAGAAATCTTTTCAATTCTTGTGGCACAGTGTGGCTCATTTCCTAGCTACATATGAAAGAGGATCAGAAACAAAATGGAAAAAAAGAATTATTACGGCTGTAAGTGAAAGCAGAGCCAGAGAAAAACAAGAGTATTGGGGGTTGAAATAGAAGTGTGAGCAGCTGTAATTAGTGCCAATGTTTTATAAGAATTTATAACAAGCCACTTCAAAAATATAAACAGGCAGTATGCCAGCTGAGATGGTGACTGGGGCTGCAGCAAACCATGGTAAATATTGAACAATATAAAAGTAAATAGTGCCTGTGGATAAAAGTTTGACATCCATTCCAACTCAGACAGTTTTTATAAAATTAGCATCCATAACAAGTCATTCCATTATAATAATTTTGAAGTAAGACCACATTTAACACCAACGATGGTTTTAAATAAGAGCAGAGGATCCTCACATAACCTCATTCAACAGTCACACAAGGCAATTTCAATTACTGTGTGTGTGAGAAAGAAAGAAATCTCTTGCTTATACATATTTTCACTTTGAGAAGCAGTACAAAATAATAGATGATGAAGGCCTTTTCTCCAACATTCAGCATTGGTTTCTTCCCCGTGTATAGTCTAGTTTCCTTATTTAGTTAAAAAGTGACACGGCAAATGCATTCAATCAAAACGCATGGGTGTTTCACGTATCTACATGCAAGAGGTTAAAATTCTTCCACCCTGAGCCACATTCCGTTTGTTGATTTCAATGAATACAAAGTAAATATGTTCAAAATACATCAACAGAATACACAGGGACTTTCTATGCAGGACTTAAACATACTTAACAACAATCTTAAGGTGGTCAATTTTCTTCTTTCCTTTTTTTGTTGGTTTTTGGTTTTTTGTTTTGTTGTTTCCTTTTTGTTATTCCTTTCTGAAGACAGGTCTCCCATTGTCCATCCTAGTAGTTACAAACATAAAATATTACAGATCATGATTGGAAACTCATGATTCTGCCGCTTAGAAGTCACAAGTGCTAGAATTATAGGCCTGCACCATGGACCTTCGTCAGTGTCTATTGCTGGGATAAGCATACTGACCATTTCTTCCATAATGACTTATGGAAGAATGTTTATTTGGCCTTCAAGTCACAGACCATTATCAAGGGAAGCCAAGGGAAGACCTTGCAGGCAAACCTGAAGCAGAACCCATGTATGAAACATTCATAAGTTTTGACTGACCACATTTGCAGAAGGCCTATCACAGACCCATGATTGCCAAGTCAGTCTCTGAACCTCTTTAATTCCTGATTAGTTAATTCTGTGGGCCATATTCTCCTGATGACTTTGAACCTTCAAGTTCCTATCATTATTTTCCTCCCCTACTTCTGAGTGGACTTCTGAGTTCCTTCAAATGTTTGGCTCTTGGTCTCGGCACCTGCTCCCTTCAGTTGCTACCTAATAATGATGACTAGCCAAGGCACTGATCTAAGAGTATAACAGAGGATCATTAGGAATCATTTCTTTGACTTTTCCCCCCTCTTTGGCCTATTGTGTTTGGTTCTACCCTAGGTCTCTTGGGCTATCTACCTTCTGGTTCCTAACCATCTAGGCAGTACTGGGTACGGTCTTCCTCTTACAGGATGGGGCTCAAGTTCAACCAGTCATCGGTTGGCCAATCCCACAGGTGCTGCACCACTATTACCCTAGCATAACTTACAGGCAGGAGAGGCTGTAGGTTGAAGGTAGTTGATTTGGACTCCAATCCTTCACTACTAGGAGCCATTAGTAGGGTCGCGCTTAATGCACTAGGTTTCCATGGTGCCCTTTGCTCCCAAACATACTGAGCCTGTAGTTATGGATAGGCAAGGCTACACAAAGCACTTATTGATAAGTGATGGGAAAGCAACACTTGTAGAAAACCATGAACCACCTACACATCCAACTACTGTATTTTTCTTCTACAATAGTCCCACTGTATTATTTGTTAATAATTTTCTCAGAATAGAACTTCATAACTATAAGAGAAATATGTGTCACGCCCACTGTCATAAGCCCCAACATAACTGGTTACACCTGAATTATTTACTGACTCCCTCTAACTCTTTTCTTTTGAAACCTAAACATTTAACCACTACAAGTGACTTCTTAACTGCATTAGAATTATTCTTGTTAATATTTCTGCTCTGCTTCATATTACTTTTTAGTTTTATCTTTAAACTTCTATTAGAGTCAGCCCATGCCTCCCCCCGACTTTTATCTGCTCACCTTGTAATTATCTGAGCTTGCTCCATTTTCATGTGTGGATTTAAGTTACAATAAAGATAGTGCACACACTCTCAACACAGGCCCCACCATACATAGTTGCCCTTCTTGCATCTGCTTTCTTAGAGTCTTGACTGCCTCCTATTTCTAATCCTCACAGCTATATTTGTGTCTTCCAACAGGTAATAGTCTTCCTTCAATGAAGCTCCGAAATTCATCCTACTATAAGAAACTATAGAGCTCTTTTATTTCTGTTTCTTTTGCCCATTTCAGTTCACTCATGAGAGCTACATACTTTCATTCACGGAGATACCACTTTTCTCTATGCTGCTCTTATCCACAAATTCTAAGGTTTATTATACCTTAACATAAAACAATCTATTCTATTTCTCTCATTTCTATAACATCTGTCATTTTTCTAGGCTCTGACACCTGCATCTTCAGAGCCTTCTTGCTTTATTGGTCCAGTATTGTTCAAATGTTTTATCTTACAACACCCTTGATAATTATAAAAGAACCCCTTATAATAACCATGATTATGGGAGTCTACATTACCTGCACAGGCTGCAGGCCCATTACCACAGGGTCATAACCTCCTTGAATAGTTTATCCCATAATTGTCTTTCACAAAATATCATCTTTAGCCTACCCAGTCTTTTTAATTGTGTTCTTCTATTTACATGCTGACTAATAATAGTGCTCCATGGTAGGTATGTATCTCAATGCTTACATATGTTCAGCTCATGCATTCTCCCAAAGACAGTCCATATAAAACTGCCTTTATGACCTCCAGTGGCTGATGACCCTAGTAAAGATCAGAAATTATTTCCTAGTGCTTTGTCATTATTTTAACACTCCTGATGACTTGTAATTTAGTATTTGGAATAAACCCCATCACTTCTTTAATGTCTGCCTTTTGTCTTTTACTGGGTTAAAATGGCTTGAGAACTGATTCTGTACACCACTCTATTCATTGGTTTTTTTTTATGTATATATATTTGAGCTCAATTGATAAAGGTTGCTACCTGTGAGTGTTAACAACAGTGTTATTATTATTTTCATTCTATGACAGAACAAAAATTTGAATCATTAAGGCGATGGGTATCAAAAACTTTTGTGTACACTTGTGGCAAATCCCATGCTCTTCCCTTGAATTTCAGTGGGGACAAAAGGACTTGGCTATGAATCGCATGCCTCCATTTCTAGTTTGCTGTATTGGGATATTTTTTAAAGTGAGATTTCTGAATCATTCCTTAAAGTTATATTTACCAGTTTCAACTTTCTACCAATCCCAATGTAATTGAACTATTATTAACTTCTAGGAGGCAAAGGTTATATACCTTTTCCCTAAATTGATACCTTTAAAAAAAAGGTTCTACTATATTTCTTGGCATTAAAAGCACATAGGAAGCATAACTCTCCTAGGCTGAGGCAAGTGTCTCCAGTGTATCAGAAGCATCTGGAGGCAAGGCAAGTGATCTAAAAAAGACAACGCCTTCAAGGACCTCTCAGCTTTGAACAGGGACTTAAATAGTGACACAGGCAGAAAAAAGTGTGTTTCATTTATCTTTCCCAGCTGTCAAAGCTGAATCATCAACATATTTAGCCCAGTCAAAATTTCCTTCATTAGTGTTAGAAATTAAAAGCTCTCATTTCTTTTATACAAATAAGTGGGTGATTCACTTACTATTATCAAAGTGTTACCTATAAAGAAGCTAAGGCCATAGAAATTTGATTGGTATATAAAGTTGTACAAATAAAGGCCTGCACAAATACCCTAGATTGTTGATTTATTTGAAAGATATTAACATACTTGTTAATATTTCCATTTATAAGGTACACTAAAAATTAACCTATTAATTAATACTATCAACCTATTAAATGATACTAGGGTACAAATAAAATGTCTAAATTTTTACTAATGGTTTAGCTTTACTGCAAAATGAACATTTAGAAAAATTATAGTTTCCCTAATTATTTCTGAAATCCATGTTTATTTGACAAATACATACGTAGAAATGTTAAGCCAAGGTAATTAACTACTCTAGTTTGGTTTTTGCTATCTCAATTAACACCATGACCAAGAGCAATCAGGAGAGAGAAGATTTTATTCTTCTTATAGATTACACTCTATAAGATTGTAATCTGATCATATCCAGATGTAATTCTGGTCATATCCAACGCAGAAACTCAAGGCAGAAACTTGAAGAAGAGAACATAGATTATTGATGCTTACTGGCTTACTCCCTCTGACTTGTTCAGCTATCTTTCTTATTTTACCCACCCCCTCCCCATCCTGGGGTGACACTGCTCACAGTGAGCCATCCCTACTACATAAACAAATATCCCACAGAACTTTTTATAGGCCAACATAATGGACACGGTTCCTAAATTGATTGTACCTCTTCCCAGGTTAATCTAGGTTTGTGTTACATTTTCAGCTGGCACTAAATATCACACACACACACACACACACACAGACACACACACACAAAATGTATAATCAATTTGTAGCAGGCAACACTCTGATTCCTTCTTTGTTTTTTATTTTATTTGAAAACATAGACTTAATTTTCTTTCTTTCATTGATTACATGATAAATATTTCAAGAACTACAACTGTGTCTTTGAACCTGGGACCCTAAATATAAGTGGAATGTGAATATTATTAAGTACACATTTGCTGAATTGAACTGAATGTAATACAGCCAAAGAGAGGGAGCCTGAAAAATCAATACTCTACAGTCCTGACTTAATAAGCAAAGCCTGATTCAGCTGTTTTGAGACCTCCTGTGATTTTATAGCTTCTGCTAACTGCAGCTCCTTACCTGCTCCCACGGCTATCTACAAAGGGAAGGCTCATCAGGAACTCACTCTTAAAGTAGGGGCGGGAGTGGAAGCCTCTAACCTCTTCTTCCTAAACTCACTGCTTACTTGTACGTTAGAGTTAAAACAAGTGCTTCCCATGTTATTAAAGACAGCCCGCCAAATCTCTTTCCAAACTTCTACTAATAAAAACTGACCCACATTTGAACATGATACACATATGCATACTGTGTGGGATGATTGAATTAAGCTAATTGATATATCTGTCACCTTATAATCTTTATATAAATGTTCATATTTTACATCACTCCTGACTATGATGGGGCTGTGGGGTGAAGCTCAGAAGTCCTGCTTTCATACAGAGCATGCTATTCTTAGAACAACAAGTATCCAGTATGTAGTCTGCTGAGTGATGCACACAATTATCAGGTGGAAAACTGAGAATTGAGGCACCACCTAAAAATCTAAAATTATATATTATCAACAACCCATTAAATATTAGCAGACGTTTCACACAGAAATTATTGTATGTATAAGAATCATCTCCCACCACTCAATGTTAAAACAATCAACTCAATCAGAAAATATCATGGTTATAGTTTGTTTAAATTATGTCACATTAGCTAGAAGTAAAGTAAAATATTTACACTAGCTGTATTGACAATATATCAATCTATTTACTCAAATTTTTATAAACATCATTTAATCTGATAGACTATATATGTACAAATATAAAATTTAAAAATCAGTAATAAAGTAACTTTAACAACCACAAACATGAGGATATGTTAAAATAACTCAGATTGAATTCATATCACAGGTTTAAATTTAACATCAATGAAAATACAGTGTATTTCAAGATTTAAAGCAAAATAAACAGCTGGATGTAATGGTGCATATTTATAATCCCAGTATCTCAGAAGTATAGGACAGAAGGTTGCAAGTTTGAGGCCAGTCTGGCATCTATGGTAGAATTATAACTCAAAACCATTGTTTCTAAGTAAGATTGCTAGAAGTAAGTAGATATACTATAATACACATTAGTAATTTAATCACATTTCACAATCTAGGAAAATAAAAAATTAAGATAAAATAAACAGTAGAAATTCATCATGGCAAATACCTATGGAATTTAAAAGCACAAAATAGGAAAAAAAATAGGAAAAGTTGGAGTTTTTAAATGACAAAGAAATGTGACAACACCCATAAAGACAAATCAAAAAAGACGACATAGTTAATCACAGCAGACATAGAAAGCAAGCATGTTTCAGGTCTTACGTACATTAGGAGGGCAATGGTAATCAATTTTAAAATGGTGTAAAGGTACAATTTTGTGGAAACAATTTTAATCCACCATAGGAATTAAAAGAAAATTATTATCATGTTTTCATATATTTCTACTTTTAAATATTAATATACATATACATGTATATAAAACATGTTCAAGGAAGAATCCACAATCTAAATATTAGCTGCAATATAAGACCAAACATAGTATGGGCTTTCCAATAATAGAAAATTATAGACTGTGATGGTTTGAATATGCTTGGCCCAGGGAGTGTCACTGTTGCAGTAGGCATGGCCTTGTTGGAGTAGTGTGTCACTGTGGGCATGGGCTCATCCTAGTTGCATGGGAGTCAGTATTCTGTTAGCAGCCTTCAGATGAAGATGTACAACTCTCAGTTCCTCCTGCACAATGCCTGCCTGGATGCTGCCATGCATGACCTTGCCTTGATGACAATGGACTGAACCTCTGAACCTGTAAGCCAGCCCCAATTAAATGTTGTCCTTTATAGGACTTGCCATGGTCATGGTGTCTGTTCACAGCAGTAAAACCCTAACTAAGATACAAACCAAACTGGTATTATTATTTATTTATTTACTTACTTACTTATTCATTTATTTATTTATTTATCTATTTTTTACTCACTTTACATCCAGCTCACTGCCCTACTTCCCATCACCCCTTTCACAACCCTTACCTCACTTCCCTCACCTTCTCCTCTGAGCAAGTGAGGGCCCCTGGAAATCCTCCTACCCTGGTACTTCAAATCTGTTCTAGGCTAGAGATTTCCTTTGCCACTGAGGCCAGATAAGGCAGCCAAACTAGAAGAACATATCACACATACAGGCAACAGCTTTTGGGTTATCCCCTGCTCCAGTTATTCAGAACCCACATGAAGACCAAGCTGTACATCTGCTCTGTATGTATGGGGGAGGACTACAGACCAATTTTCTTAATGAGTATTAAAATAAGCATTCTTTACAATAAGCTAATATTAGAATAGGACTTAATGATGTTTGTCTCTTGCTATGATACAACACCATGATCAATGAGACTTATAAAAGAATCTGTCACATCTCATTATCCTTCCCAAAGGCTCTACCACCTGGGACCAGGTATGATAATGTATGAGCCAATGTAGACTAAGTTAATTCAAACCACCACAATGCTGCAATAACCAGTGGGGTTTTGTTCATAAAAACTGTCTTATTTAATATTTGGAAATCAGTGTCGTTCATTAAATTAATTGGTAAAATGGAAAATTTCAATTTTAACACATGGAAAAGATATTTGATAATATTCAAATGGATTCACAAAAATTGTGGTTTTTCACAGTATAGTAATATAAAAATTTTCCTAATAAATTTTCCTAATTTATATAAGTATCTTTTCTTACATATACCCTCCCAAAACAAAAACAAAAAAAATTGCTAGAGCCATAGGTTTTACAATGTTTAAATTATGATTTAAATATATAGATGTTAAAAGAAGTTATTAAAATTTTCTATTTCTGTGATGATGTCATTGGAATGCTAATTGAGATTGAACTTAATATTTAAAAAATGTTTGGTACAATGCTCATTTTAATACATTAATTTCATCAACTATAAGAATGGGAAGTCTTTCCTTTTTCTAATAACTTCCTAGATCTCTTTCCTCAGAGGTATAAAGTTTTCATTGTAGAGGCATTTTGCCTGTTTGGTTAGATTTGTTCCTGGATATTTTACTTTGAAGCCATTGTCAATAAGAGTGTATTCATGATATAGATATGTATGTATCTATATCTATATGTATATATAGATATATATGTATATATATAGATATGTATTTAATATAGGAAGGCTACTGATTTTTTAAGTTGATTTTCTAAAACTTGCTTAAATTGTTGATCTTTCAAGGAACTTTCTGTTGAGGTTTTAGGGTACTACATAGAATATACATCCAAAAGTATCTTTTTAACAAATTATTTATAATAAATGTATAATGCATGTATGAAGGAATCAAGTATTATTTTTTGTCACAAAAACAACTCTGGATATAAATTCCATATTCTTTCAACTGGTAAGAGATTTTTGATTGTTAATGACCTGAAAAACTAATACAAATTCTTCATATTGTTTTTATTATAATGTTTTGTGTATGTGTGATGTGTATGTATATCGACTTTCTCATGCCGCAGTACAAAGATGGATGTCAAAGGATCACTGTGGGTTTGGTTATCTATTTCCACCTTCACATGGGCTCCACAATTTAGCTAAGGCCACCCAACATGTAGAGCAATGTCTTTATACATCTGAGCCTTCTAAACTGTCTGAACATAATTGTGAAGCCTTTCAAAAAAACAAGCATTTTAGAAAACAACAAGTTTTCAGCAATCCTTTATTTTACTCATAAGCTTTTTCCACCAGCATGCCCATCAGATACACATAAACATTAAACAGCATTCAGATTGTATTAGTCCTCTCACTTTTTTCTTCTTATATTAAATTTCAGATTTTTACATATATTTATCCTCTAAATATCTAGCTCAGCTAAACTGATTTTTGTAGTACTTAAATGAATTAATCGTAAATTCAGAGTAACTTTTGATTTATAATTATTTTCAGTTTTACTTAACTTATCATAAAAGATTTACTGTATTAAATGGAATGGAAAACATTTTATTGAAATAAATAAAACACTATCATTTAAAATTTAATGAGCTATAAAATAGAAAATTTTATATTGTCATAAAAGAAAAATTATATTAGTAAGAATTTTTAGTATTCAAATGTGTATTTAGACATAAAAGAATTTGGGAGAATAGTACATTAATTACTTCTATGTACAAATAAGACACATAAAAATTAAGATGTGTTAATGGTATTTCAATTCATCTCCAAGATGTCTTCATACTAATTCATAACAAAGAAGTACTAGAAATGTTATAGTGAGCAGTTTAGAATGAAGTAATAGTTAAGCTTCAGAATAGTAGTATAAGCCAAAGAAGTCTTAGTGTATCATCAGCAGAAAAATGTGAAATGGATGTGCAGATTTTGTACTTATTGATTACCAATCAGAAGTAATCACAAAATTCAATTAGGACAAAGAGATGTATTATTCAGGTACCAACGCAAAAGCCATCCTCCAGTCCTGACACTGGTGTATTATAACCATTTGCATAGCATATCTGGTACAGCTCAATGAACCCCTTTATCATTAATCAAAACTACACTCTTGTACTACCTGAAGTATTTTAAGGAACAATACCATTTCCTTTCTCATTTCATAAATACTTTAAAATTTAATCCCTGAGATGCATTGCACATAGATTGTGGGAGCTGATTCTGCAACACCTCTTATGGCATCTCTATTTCATTGGCCTTGGGTCAGGTTTATTCAAAGTCACCAATGTTATTGATTAAATATACTTTTCCTACTGTCCTGGATTTATCTATCATTCTCTCGTTGAAAGATAAACTTTGGACTAGGAATGCAGCTCAGTGGTGGGAACACCGTTTTGAGATGCCATAAAACAAGAAAAAGAAATTACACACACACAAACACACACACACAGTGTACACATAAATAAAAAATTATTTATTTGATTTATTCAGTTTCATAATCCTAGCAAACAGAACAAGATCTGGGATATGATATCTGCTTAATGAGTAATTATTAGAAAAATAAATTTATAACACAGTAGAAATTGATTTAGTAGAATGATTCACTAAATTCATATTAAACTTATTTGTGATTCTTTCTTTTCTTTCTAGTTTTTTCTATGATGTAAGTGTTCCACTGAATATTGATCCCAAGTTCCAGATTATCTTGAGCTATATAGTGAGATCTAAATTTCAGAAAATAAGACCTACTCATAAAAATAAACAAATAAAAATACTACAGTTTACTCATTAAATTTAACATTCAGGTGAAAGTATACAAAATAACAAATTATATTTAGTTTATTCCAGAGCAATTTACTAAGAAATAACAAATGCATTTGCCTTCTTAAAATTATATGCAAACACTATTTTCTCATTATCAGATGCTAAACATAAATAGGATTCTTCTTTTGACGTGTGCAATGATGCAAGTATAATGAAAAAAAAAATGGAACCTGAATGGGACATGCAAAAATAACTTGTTTTTTTTTTAATAAAAAAACAAAGCATAAGGTGATGTGTGATCTCAGAATGGAATCCTTACCATTCTTCGGAAGAAATCCAACTGCAGAGTGAGCAAGAATTAGAGAGGAAATCAATATTTCACTGCAGAGTATTTTTAGAGTTTAAAATTATAGGACACAGAAGGCTCTGACAGAGAGCAAGTGAATGGTGCACAGTGTGTGTGTCTGAAATATCTAAAAATGTTTCACTTGACAAAGCTGTGCAGAGGGCTATCTGGAGTCCCTGGCATTGATGATTGACTCTAACTTGTCTCTCTACTAGATCTGATCAAGAGAGAAGACTGCTGTCTCGTGAAACCGTGTCTACTAAAGCTTACATACTTGCATTTGGCCCATTTTTTCAAAAGCATCTTAAAGGCATGCAAGGTCTATTCACTGTAACATAATTTTCAAAACATGAGCTGGTTCCCAGAAGAATTTATCAAATATTTAAATAGCTAGAAGTCACCACAGGTACCTGTTCTGGCAGTCAGATATTTTACACAATGAACTAGAGTCTTTATTGATTTCATTAACATTGTAAATAGAACCTCAGGACAATTTAATGGCACTCTAGAATTTTACAATTTAAGTATGCTAAAGTTTATTCCAGTAATTCCATGGTGCATCAAAAAGATGTCCAGTGTGTGTTTAAAAGCACGCTGTGGCAACTATTTTCATGAACTTTTTAAATTTATTTTCTTCACTTTAATTTCTGATAAAACACATGCAGTAAGATTGTGGATGATAAAAATAAACATACCAGCAGAAAAGTTAGAACAATTAATTCTTCAGCAATATGAATTACCATTGTATAATTTCTTTTTTATTTCTTCATCTGATGATTATATATTACTGAATATTCTCAATTTAATGCTTTTATGTGAGGTCTACAAATCAAGTGAAAAATACTATTTTTATTTGTCACAAATATTTGCTCCTCCTTTTGTATGAAGTGTACACAGCCCTATATAATCTCAAGAGGCTTTCAGGGCCTCCTGCAAGGTGCACTCATGCTTACCATGTAGATATCAAGTTGAGTTTTTCCCTTTTTACATGAACAGACACAATCTATTTCATCAATGAACAAACCTTCCTAAAATGCCATAGCATGCTTCTATTTACACATTCGTCAATTCTTTCTCTGACAAGCAAGGTACCTCCCAAAGGATACATACTTCTAGCTTCTGTATCCTAAAGTGAACTGACAGAGGAGACACCTGTACACAGTCCATGGGGACCCAAGGTTCAAATAGAACACACTGCATTAAGGCACACATTTAAACATTCTCTTTTACTGTAGCAAAATACAGTCTTCTTTGAAGATCCTTCTCTTGGATAAATGTCTTTGTACTGCCCAACCTGAGAGTTATTAATGAATACCAAAACTAACACTCAATCATTTATCATAAAGATATCTAAAATATTTTGCCACTTCAGTTTTTACTGAAGTTTATGGTACTTTCTCATATATGTATTTCTATACTGTATAGTAATACTATTTTAATTTTTCATAATTATGTAAATGAGATACTTAGAATGTCTTTTTACCTTGAAATTATATACTACTAATATCTTGCTGCTTATTTTAGAATTAATTTTTTAAATTAAAACATCTGGAGTTTAGTGAGTTCCTTTATAATAATCTCTCTCATATCCAAATTATTATCCAAAATCCAGTTATTATAAAATCAACCTATTTCATTGGCATGTTGTTACTAAATGGTATTCTGAAATACTGTTAGAAAATGATTTTTGTGCACATGCATGTGCATGCACGTGCACACACACACACACACACACACACACACACACACGCTATGGGACCTTGTTCCCATACCATTTCTTGTTCCAAATCAGTTCATATGACTAAAAAGGCACAGGATTTAGAGTTAGACTTTAGGACTGACAGGAACCCCTCAGACATTCTAGCCTTACCACTTATTCAGTTGTAAAACCTGAGCAGAAGTAGATGAGACTCGTGTGTATTTGTGGAGAAAGGAAGTAAGCATAAAAGAACAAGGCTGGTGAAGTTCTATTTGGTTACTCAATCACTAGTGACATCACAGTAGAAAGACTTAGGAGACTTTCCACCTGCTGTGTCAGTGACGTCTGAAGATCCACATAAACAGTGTATTTGTGTATTTATATATATTTTCTTGCTTTGGTATATTTTACCAGATCGACCATCCTCCATTTTCTCAAGATTATAAGTTCCAAAAGTTTCAGAACAGACACCAATGGCTCAGGCTCTAAGACCAACAATTGACAAATGGGAACTCATGAAACTAAAAAGCTTCTGGAAGGCAAAGGACAGTCACTGTCAGTAAGACAAAATGACAACCTACAGATTGGGGAAAAAAAAATCTTTACTAACCCTACATCAGATAATCAAATAACTCAATTTTTAAAATGTGGTACAGAGCTAAACAGAGAATTCCCAACTGAGGAATCTCAAATGGCTGAGAAGCACTTAAAATCATGTTCAAAGTCCTTAGTGATCAGGGAAATGCAAATCAAAACAACTCTGGGATTCTACCTTACACCAACCAGAATAGCTAAGATCAAAAACATAAGCTACAGCATGTGCTGGCAAGGATGTGGAGAAAAGGGAACACTCCTCCATTGCTGATGAGATTTCAAATTGATACAACCACTCTGAAAATCAATCTGGTGGCTCATTAGAAAATTGGAAATAATTCTACTTTAAGACCTAGCTCTATGCCACTCCTGGGCAAATACCCAAAAGATGTTCTACCATACCACAAGGACACATGTTCACTATATTCTTAGCAACCTTATTCATAATAGCCAGAAGCTGGAAACAACCCAGATGTCCCTCAGTCAAATAATAGATACAAAAAATGTGCTTCATTTAAACAATGTAATACCATTCAGCTATTAAAAACAAGGACAGCATGAATTTTGCAGGAAAATGGATGGAACTAGAAAACATCATCCTGAGTGAGGTAACCAAGACCCAAAAGGACATGCATGGTATGTACTCACTGATAAGTGAGATAGATAACCAAAATTTCAGAATATCTATGGTACAACACACAGACCATATGAAGCTTAACAAGAAGGAAAGCACAAGTGTGGATATGTCAATCCTACCTATAAGGCAGAACAAAACAATCATGAGAGGAAGAGGCAGAGAGAGACCTAGTGGAAAAGGAGAGAAGGAGGGAAAAAAAGGTCAGGATCAAGAGATAGCAGGGTAGCCCAGAGGACTATGAGAATGAGAAGAAATATGCATGGGGGCAGTGGGGGAATCTCTAGAAAGTCTCAGAAACTAGGGATGTGAGAGGCTCCTAGGATCCATTGGGTATTAGCTGAAATGCTCAACAGTGGAAAGATAAAGCCTAAAGAGGAAACCTCCAGTAGATAGACATGGTTCACAGCTGAGGCACTGGGATATCCACCCATCTTCAAAATTCTTGACCTAGAATTGTTCCTATCTAAAGGAAATACAGGGACAAAAATGGAACAGGCCGTCTAGAGACCAATCCAACTAGGGATCAATCCAATGCACAGGCACCAAACTCTTATATTGTTACTGATGCCATGTTGTGCTTGCACAGAGGAACCTAACATGGCTATCCTCTGAGAGGCTCTACCACCAGCTGACTGAGACAGATGCAGATACTTACAGCCAACCATTAGACTGAGGTTGCAGACTTCTATAGAAGACTTAGAGGAAGGATTGGGGAACTAAAGATGATTGCAATCCCACAGGAATAAAAACTATATCAACTAACCCAGACCCTTCAGAGCTCCCAGAGACTAAGCAACCGGCCCATGGCCTCTGCTACATATGCAGCAGAGGACTGTCTGACCTCAGTGGAAAAGGATGTACTGAATCCTGTCGAAACTTGAATTCCCAGGGATTGGGGATGCTAGTGGTATGAGGTGGAAGAGGGTTGATGCGTGTGGGAACATCCTCTCAGTAGCAAAGAGGGGAGGGCACAGGGTGAAGAACTTATGGAAGGGAAACCAGGAAGGGGGGAAGATTTGGAATGTAAATAAATAAAATAACTAATTTAAAAAACTAAGCAAATGTCACTTTTCTGCCTTGAAATGAATTGGTCCTAAAACATTATTCCTTTACTTGGTCAGCAAAAGGTTCAAATATAGAGAGGGCCAATGCATGGTCCTCTCTGCTTGCTATAATGATCATAAAAGATTCAGTCGTCCATCCTTGGAAATCAAACAATGACTTCATTTCTTTCTAAACACAAAGAACCTTAAAAATCTCAAATATAAAACTTGAAAGGAAGGTAATTCTCCTCTTATTCTTTCATAATAGTTCTTTGAACACAATACACATTATGAATAACAAAAAGAAGTCTTTCATTTTACAAAGAGAATCATTTAAGAAATGAAAATGTCATGAGAAAAGAAAATGAAAATTGGAATCTAATTCTCTATAAATGTCTTCTCTGTTCAATTCAATGTCATTCATATAATGCTGTGAGTGGAGTCATCAAAATTGTCAAGAGTCTGCAAATATTCTTGTCTTGTGTCATTGGATGGAAATGAAATAACTTAGAAATATGTATTATATACAAGATTACTGGCATTCTTCCAGTGTCCTTTGGATATATGATTATGATAATTGAAATGTGTACTTTTAAGTAATATACTCTTAATGTACAGCCATCAAATAAGAAGATCCATAATGAATAATTGAAGCTAGAGTGGATAATTGGGAAGGAAATGATGCATGCTATCATCTTCTATCCATCAATTATTTGAAACTATTGCACTAAGAGAAATTGAAATCTCTCCAAGTTTTTTAAGGAAGTACCAATGAATAACAATGCACTCTTCAGCTACCAAGTGATGCACCACTATTCCAAAAACACCTTACAGAAACAAGGTTTCTGTATTACAGAAGCAAAGTTTTACTTGACTAATTGTCCACTGCGTCACTCTTGGATGCTTTTTGAAATGAACTTGTGCCTTGTTGGATTCATGCATAGTCACTATAATCCTGTGTGATCACTGGCTTCCCAGGGAATCTATAATCCACACTTTAAAAAAGAAAGCCAGTTGATTGTTTTCTTATTTGTCACTGTCTCTTAGCTTTATGTTGATGTGACAAGATACCTAAAAAAGAAAAGAAGGAAAAAATAACTTTAAGGAAGGAAGACATATTTGGGCACATGAATTTAGTGGTTTCAATTCATGGTTGCTGGACTCTGACTGTAGGTCAGATGCAAGTCCAAACACCTTGAGAAGGAACATTGTTAGAACAGTTCTCAACTTGGAACAACCAAAGACCAAAGAAGCAGAATAAATAAAGGTTCACAAACTAGATATTGCACCCAAGGGATGGGCCCAAGTAACCTACTTTTTCCACCTAGGCTCCATACCCTGTTTTCATCACCTGGTCCATCCATTTAGCTATGAATCCATCAGTGACTTACAAAGTTGGAGCTTTCATGGTTCAGTCACCTTTAAATATTGTTGCATGGGATGCCAATGTTCAGTGCATGACCCACTGAAAGGGGGTAATTTCAGATTAAGCCATAGCATCTATACATACCTGACAGAAAAGCATAGGTTTACCAAATGGTAAACTAAATTACAATGTAACAACGGGTACAGATATTACATCTAGGGAATACTGAGATTCAGGAATCAGGAAGTTGTTTGTGGTATTTAAAGTGGATAAAGTGAAAATGAGATTTTAATTCTCTCTCCTTGATGCTTTCTACTTAGACATTTATCTTACGTGCTAAATTTATTGTAAATATCATTGATTAGTTACCTTGCTGTGTTCTAGATACTAACTATCACATATCTTAGAAATTTCCAATATCCTCTTCCTTTTATGCTCCAAACACCGAACAATTACCTACAGCTTAGTGAAAGTCAATTTCCCTTGAAATAAATTGTCAGATCATAGGCTAGGAACAAAGGAAAAAACGAGACAGAACGACAATTTTCCTTCCCTGTCTAGTTTTTCCAACTGAAATGCACACAGTGGTTAGCAAACAGCTACAGAGAAAGGCTGCATCATAGGTAAATATGGTTTCTTCTTTTTTTTCAAAAAGAAAATGATAGTCCCTTTGACCCTGAGTCACCTGCCATCAAATCTCAGACTTTCTTTCAGTGCTGAAGGTGTGAAGATCCACACTGACACGGGCTCATCATCTCTCTGAATAGAAATAAAAACAGTCCAATTTTAGGAAATGAGAGCGGAAGACTGTCACAGGAAACAGTCCTGGATCGATTACCCGGAACACTGCCGACTGTCTCAGAGACAAAGCTGCTGAAGGCCAGGGTCCTGCCACTGTGTTCCTTAAAAGGGAGAGATTAGTGCACTTTTCTCACCTCATCCTTTTATCTCTGTCTTCATATTCCAATATGAGACTCACTCTGTTGACTCAGCCTTAGTGAGCTGTATCTAGTTACTCCATCTTAGTTGCTATGTTACTATTCTTCATACTCATAAAAAAGAACTCAGTGGACGATCTTCTTATCTGTTATAAGTAAAAGTGATTCGTGACCTCCTATATTAAAATATAAAATATGCAAATAAAACTGGACTATGATAGTAATTTGACTAAATTGACTTTGTTATTCTTCTTTTTCTGATGACCACACAGAGTTTGCAGATATAGTAACAATTTCTCATAGATTTTGGATACAGGAGATGTTCCTTAATACTTTTAAATGATCTCACAGATATATATGCAGTAACATATATTTCAACATAACACTATTTTAGAGGAAATAAATTCAGATGGTATATTATGATATGGACCTAACTGTGATGTAATTTTGGTTCAGAAAATTTTACTAGAAAATGCAGAAAGACATTTTGAAGATATTCAGATTATCTTCAAAGATGCATTTTGGAGTAATTCTGCTTAAAATCTAGTGGATAACACTCCACATGCCAGAAGCTCCTAGCCAATTACAAAGATCATTCTTTTCTTTATAATGGGCAGAGGTAGAGAATTTTGTAGAAGTGGTTGATAAAGAGTAAGAATCCAAATTTAGTGTGTACATTTCCTCCTGACACCTGAACAATATAAATTCAGGTAAATTCTATACAGCCCAGTAAAAAGAAAATTAACTGATGTGAGGTTTAAGCTATCATTAAAGAGGCAGCCAGGTTTCCTCGAGTTTATTGTTTCCTAAACAGAAAATCAAAACTCTTTTGAACACTATAAAAGAATTCAATCCATATATATATATATATATATATATATATATATATATATATATATGGAGAGAGAGAGAGAGAGAGCGCAGAGATATACTAAGATTGAATTCTTTTATAGTGTTCAAAAGAGTTTTGATATATATATATATATATATATATATATATATATATATATATATATATGGAGAGAGAGAGAGAGATGGGGAGGGAGGGAGAGATAAAGGGATGATAGACTGATAGATGTAGATATAGATAGACACATGTGTGTATATAATCTCATCAGAATAACAAACAAACATGTTTATTCATTAGAAACATAAGTTCTTAAGTTTCAGCCTCTATCATCTCTTCTACAATGAATCTGTATATACATTTTAAACTATGGGTATGTATATATATATGCTAGATAAATAGATGTATAGATGATAGATAGATAGATAGATAGATAGATAGATAGATAGGACATATTTATATATGTGGAATATATGTACATATATAGAGAGATATAATAAAAAACATAATAATTTCTCATACCAAGAAAATAATCAAAACAATGAAAATAATCAAAAATACCATTCATGTTCAAAAATCAGAAGGATATACTTCTATAAGTACTAAAACTTTGAGGCTGACACACTTGTCAGAATGGCTGGTTGTATAAAAGTCACGAGCTTCTATCAGCTTTCTAGTTTGCTTGAGCAGGTGCATGAGGACAGAAATCCATTGCCACAACCCAGAGGAAAGAAACAGCCCTCTACCTTCCTAGATGTCAAGAACCAGGTTCTGGGGCTTTTGAACATAAGTCTTTAAAAGTCTGAGTGGTCCAATTCTACTGATGCTACAGGAAGTGCCTATATATTATTTCACCTCTGAAATATTTCCTAGATAAATTTCACTGACAAAACCTAATCGCATCCAAACCTGAGAGCAGGGAATCAGTGCTGTCAGATTTCCAGAATCCATATTAATAACAAAGATCCAGAAAGAATGAGAACACACTGAGGAGGTAGCCACTATGCAGCGACAATTCTAGTTAATTCAGAAAATAAGCATGAAAAGAATTAAAGTGCATTTCAGGTGTCCCAGATTACAAGCTCTTTCCCTTTTAGTATCTAGTGATACTCAGGCTCCTAGACACATTTGTTAGGTCAGTCATCGTCGGTTTTGTTGAGGGGAGTAATGGAAGGGTTGTGAGAGGAGGTGAGCAGGAGGGCGGCAGTGAGCAGGAGGTAAAGAGAATAAATAAAAAAATAAATTAATTAAGTTAAAATAAAAACATTAGTCATGATTTATGTGATGCGTTCATGAAAAGGTCTTACTATCTAACAGGACAAAAGTACTCCACGAAAACCAAGAAGATCAAGAAAGTTGAGCAGGGGAAGCCACAATAAAGTCTGTCACTAAGACAGGAGAGAGACTGAATTCCTATGGAGAGATACAGGGATCTGAATTAAAAAAGTAGTAGAGCTTGGAAAATATAGAACACTTGTCTATCTAGACAATGACTGTCCCATAACTGTGAAAACAACAACCACAACAACAACAACATGTTTTCTGGTCTGCCACTGAAATTTATTTCAACTCAGTGGGATATAAATGAAAATATACCTATTTGGCTACTCGTGAGGTTTATGTTTTACATACCTTATGGAGATGGAAACATTGGAGGGAATTCAATCTCCAACACTGCAGACCATCTCAAGACAGAAGCTACTGAACAGGGCTTGCCACAAGTGTCTATGTAGGCAGTAACTAAAATAATGATACTCCACAGCAAAGAAACATGAAATATTGGTTATATGTATGCATAAACCTCATACATAAGCTTTGAAGTGACCAGACAGAAGTAAAGCCTCACGTTTTGTCTTAGTCAGGGTTTCGATTCCTGAACAAATATCATGATCAAGAAGCAAGTTGGGGAGGAAAGGGTTTATTCAGCTTACACGTTCACATTGCTGTTCATCACCCAAGGAAGTCAGGACAGGAACTCAAGCAGGTCAGGAAGCAGGAGCTGATGCAGAAGCCATGGAGGGATGTTACTTACTGGCTTGCTTCCCCTGACTTGCTCAGCTTGCTTTCTTATAGAACCCAGGACTACCAGCCCAGGGATGGCACCACCCACAATGGGCCCTCCCCCCTTGATCACTAATTGAGAAAATGCCTTACAGCTGAATCTCATGGAGGCATTTCCTCAAGGGAAGCTCCTTTCTCTGTAATAACCCAGCTTGTGTCAAGTTGACACACAGAACCAGCCAGTACACTTTTGTTTATTCAGGCAAAAAGAAATGTCAGCAAGGAAAATTACTTTAGTATGACTATATTTTTTTTTTCTCACAGATAGGCTATGGATGTTTAAGTTAAACACACATGCCATCATCTCAGTTTCTGTCTTTTATATGACTTGGAATTATAAAATCTGGTATCCACTTAGGGTGACATAAGCCCTTTAGAGTGCAGTATTTCATCCTTGTTAAATTCTTACTGAAAATTTGGAAAAATTCCCATAGCTCTGAACACAAAAATAAAATACCATTTCCAAGTAAGCTTGGGAGAAGAGCCTGACAAAAGCAGCTATAGCATCAGAATTTCTATTTAAATGTGACAAAGAAACCTACATGAAATACTGAGGTGGCAGCCAAGGCCAAAGCCAACAATAGTCATCACCTCAGCTTTGTCCCTCTCTCTTGGAAGAACATTCTCCTTTTGAGATCATAGCCAGGCCGGTAGGTTGTTTTGGCAGGGCATTTAATGCAAGTAGAATTCTCCCAGCCAGTTTTACTATCTTTGAGGTACTTACTCTTATTATCTTCATTTTAAAAGTGACAAAACAAGATCAGAAAGGTTAAATACCTTGTTCAAGTACGCTACGTACATGGGTTATGTATTATATTCTCTTTTTAAGCAGGGAACTGAATATATAAGTTTTCAGACACACAGGATGTAGAACAATATTTATAACCTACATCGTCATTCTAAAAGTTTACATAGATGTTTCAGAGGGCTTTAATAAGGATGAATCTGTGTTATGCTTATCCAAAAAGAGGAAATTTTCCAATGTGAAATTAATACAGAGTTTTAATTTAAAGTGAAATCATTCTTCACAATTTGAAACATACATTTCAGTTTGCAAACAACTAAATTCTTGTAGTTGTTACATTTCCCCCTTTGGAAAAACAGATCCTACCTGTGAAGGATCAATGCCCCAGTGTAGGGGAATGTGAAGGCAAGGAGGCAGAATACATTGCAGCTAGATTTTACAAAGCAAAAGTTCATTTCTAATGCAGGAAAACTAAGTCAAATTCTGGTCAAGACAAAAAGGAAAGAATGTCTCAGTTTCCCTCTAAGATATTAAAAACTAGAATAAATTCACCATCCACCTTCTAAGGACCAACTGCCTGTGAAACTGTAACCATCTTCCCTTTGAGATTGTAAGTTGGACCATTATCTTTCCTCTCCCTTTCCCTAGTGGTAAGAAGCAAGCCTATCAGTGGAGGGAACATAAAACTAGTGAAACACTGCTTAGTCTTATTATTCTCCACTCTTTGAAAACATATTTCTTGAAATAATTTGCATAAGAAAAGTAGACACCTGCATTTAAAGGGATGATGGTAACTCTGTCTTTCAGCACATGTGGCATTATCGTATAATCCAAGAGATTGAATCTGGACACACTTGAGGATGCACTGCTTTCCCTTCAGTTGATTTGATTTCCCTAACAGTATTTGTTGCAAGAGGAAATTCCTTGCTGGTGAGAGCTCTCCAGTGTGAGCTCCCAGCAGCTACAATGAAAAAACAGGGAAACACACCATATTACCCTCTGTCAAACAGAAAAAAAAATGTGTGATTTTGTAGCATTTTATATCCTGTACTACTTTTTGACAAGCACGATGTTGAACTGCATTAAATATTAATTTGTATAATGTAGTAGTCATATAAAGCTAGGCATAAAACACAGCAGGGGAAATTGCATTTTCTTACTGTTAAGACTATTGTTACAGTCTTCTGGCAACTCATGCTGTCATCCGACTTAGTAGATTGATGTTTATTTTCCCAGAACACATTGACTGCCATCAATAGCATTACCAACTTGTCTACTGTTATGTTGCCCTCAAAAGTAGTAAATCTTGCTGCCTGCAAAGGGGTCTTTAGATTCAAGAGACTACTGATAATCTCTTGACATGAAGTTAATCAAAATTCAGAAGTGGCATATAAATGCTTGCCTCTAGCAAACAGTTTATGTTAAACCTGGGCCCAGCTTTGGATTTGATCCATAACTCATTGCATGATATAATGCCAGGAATAACTTGACTTCAGAGTGTTCTATTCCCTTGGTTTTGCATATACAGTCTGTGTAAACAAATGTCGCTGCTCTCTCCTGTTGCACCAAAAAAAGTTATTTGCCAAAAATACCAGCTTACTAGACAGAACCCTAGTAACTCTTTGTTTACCCTCCAATCTTATTCTTGTCCTAAGTATTGAAACTGCTACTTTGATTCCATTTTCCTAGAATGCCTACAAGAGTGCTCCTCAGAAAAGTATGAGTATTAAAAAACATTGTTGAAAGGGCATTTCTTCTTTCATTTTACCTTTAACCCCTCTCCTGTTGTTCTTATTCCTGGTTCTCCATGTCTATTCATGTGCACAAAGGCAACTCTGGCTACCTATAACCATCTGAATCTCACCCACCCAGATCTGGTCCTGGCCTCTCCTCTCTGGAAGCTCAGATTTTCAGAAGTACAGCCCATGTGGGGCAAGAAGATGTCACCTAGAACAGTTGGTTAACTGACCAACTACGGTACTCAGACACATTTTAGTCCCTTATGCTTTCAGCTTTGTCAAGTGTAGCTGTACTTGATCTTTTGTGTTTATTTTAGAAGAAATTTGATATTTTCACAGTCTGACCTTCAAAATCAGAGCATGGAGCTCAATGTTAGTGGCTTAAGTAGTGGGCATAAAGCCCGGGGTCCATCCCAAGCTCAGCCCCTATTTCCATGGAAAATTCTTAGTTCAACCCTACCCAAGACAAAGAATAATAAACAGGTACAGATTTGAGACATTTAGAGAAGTAGATCATGTTGTCATGCATGCATGGTTTAAAACATGCAGGAAATGCTACATGGGAAGGAAGAAAACACCAGAAAGTAACATCTGGAATTGAGGAAAAGTGCCAACTGAGTTAGGAACTCCACATTCTAATTCTTCCTGGATCGTAAAGGAAAGGAGAGAAGTGCTCTGTCCCCATCCATAGTTTCTTCTTCCCTTTCCCCTCCCACTTCTCCTTTCTGACTTATCCCTTTTGTCTCTCTAACAAGAATAACACTATTGTTTTCAAACACTTCTATTTTCCTAGACAGAAAAATTAGTGTATTCCACATTTCATGACTCTCCCACTTACCCCTTCCACTTTTAAAAGTACTTCGTTTGTCTCACAAATACATCAAGAGCCAGAATAGTTTTTAAAGCTGAAAGCCAGAAAGAGCTCAGTGGTCATGAGCATTGGCTGCTCTTTCAATTCCCAGCAATAACATGGTGGTTCACAGCCATCTATAGTAGGATAGTAGGATCTGATGCCCTCTTCTGGCCTGCGGGTTCTATATGCAGATAGAGCATGATATGTAGAGAGATAGAGATAGAGATAGAGATAGAGATAGAGATAGAGATAGAGATAGAGATAGAGATATATAGAGATAGAGATAGAGATAGAGATAGACACAGACACAGACACAGAGATAGACATAGAGAGGGAGAGGAAGAGGGAGAGGGAGGGGAGGGGGAGGGGGAGGGGAGGGGGAGAGATAGAGAAAGAGGGAGAGGGAGAGATAGAGGGAGAGGGAGAGATAGAGGGAGAGGGAGAGATAGAGGGAGGAGGAGGAGGGGGAGGGGGAGAGATAGAGGGAGGGGGAGAGGGAGAGGGAGGGGGAGGGGGAAGGGGAGGGGAGGGGGAGAGTGAAAAGAGAGGGAGAGGGAGAGGGAGAGGGAGAGGGAGAGGGAGAGGGAGAGGGAGAGGGAGAGGGAGAGGGAGAGGGAGAGGGAGAGGGAGAGGGAGAGGGAGAGGGAGAGGGAGAGGGAGGAGAGGGAGAGGGAGAAGTTGCTGACCTAGGCCCTCTGAACATACATAACATCTAGGTAGCTTGTTTTTTGATTTTTGATGTAGAACTGCTAACAAGGAAACAGGGGCATTTTTAAACTCTGCTGCTGGCCTGTGGGACCCTTTCTACCTACCTACCTACCGGGTTGTCTTCTCTAGCCTCTATACAAGATGTCTTACTGTAACTTGATATACCAAGATATGTTGATATCCTTGGGAGGCTGCCATTTTTCTGAAGATAATAGAAAGAGGAGGGAATGTGAGGGAGAATGGGGAGGTGGTGAGGGAGTTTGGGGGGAAAGAACTGGGCAGAGATGATGGAAGGGAAACTGCAAAAAGGATGTGAAGTTAATTAATTGATTGATTAAATCATGAGACATATTTTGCAGCATTAATATATTGAATCAAAATCTATGTATTGCCAATGGATCCTATAAAAAAAACCTGGACCCTATTTATTTATATCACATCCTTTTTTCTCTGAAGGCTCAGGGACCACTGTGAAGGAAGGGAAACATTTAGGACTCACAGGCTCAGGAGACCAAGAGAAAAACAGCATTTATGGATATGACAGGACCACTGTTATCTTGAATTCATAGCAGCTGTGGTCACATTCACAAGAATAAGCCAATCAATATTCAAGCATTAAGAGGGTAGAGGCTCAGGAGCCTCTCAAGACAACTGAACTTGGCAGGCACTGAAATTGGGATTCCATATCTCCTAACTGTTAAATTACAAATTTACATTATTTATAATATTCACAGTCTCAAGTACTTTGTTATAGCTGCAAAAATCCAGATAAGGAATTCAGATGTTTAAATATATAGGAGGCGCTGATCACCTTCTAAGTCTCTGCTTGCAATCCCAATATGGAGGTTTCTGTGAGTTTCCCAGCTAGTTAGATAAAGATCCATGCGGTACTGTGCTAAAATCTCATCATAACTTAATGGGGAAGTTTGCCCCCAAATCTAGAGATGTCAATTTAAATGCAGGAGG
Organism: Arvicanthis niloticus; assembly: GCF_011762505.2. Classification (NCBI taxonomy): domain Eukaryota; kingdom Metazoa; phylum Chordata; class Mammalia; order Rodentia; family Muridae; genus Arvicanthis; species Arvicanthis niloticus. The sequence goes on along the minus strand of NC_047660.1, from coordinate 9,215,724 downwards.
AGGCAGACCTCACATTCCTTACAGCATGAATCCACTTAGGTGGCACACTATAGAATATAGAGAGTCTGCTTCTGCTGGCAGCACACACCACGGTGAGCACTGAAAAGCCTGCTGGCAAGAGCCATTTCCTCCAGGACTTCTGGCCAAGTCTGTGCTGAGGTCAGCTGCTCCACAGAGCCACTCTCTTAGACTTTCATTATCCAGATCCAGGCAGCTTTCCAGAAGCCATGTCTTGTGAAGTGATTGATCTCAGACCTGAACAACAGCTACTCACCAAGGTGCCTTATGTCACCCTGCCTACTACTGCTCCCTCTTGGTGGCCTGACATGGGAGATGCTGGCCTGGCAAGTTCTGCCCATGTGCAGCACTGTCTTCTGTGAAACATGCATGGGAATTGATGCCTCAGGCCTACATTTATAGAAATCTTACAGTACACTGCTTAAAGGTGAAAAGACTATGTCATATCCTGAGGTCACCATTGTTGAGCCTTGAGTTACAGGGCTGTCTGAAGCCAACTGGTGCCTGTTCCAACGATCCAACACTTCCCCACCAAAGACTGCAGGTCTTGCTCAGCAAGCCAGTCTGTAGCTCCCTCCCACTGTTTGGGTCACTGGATGGATAGGGTCAATTAGTGAGTGGCATTAATTTATTCTGTATCAAGAAAGCAAGATAGAATGAAGGCTGCTAAAAATAAGTGCACTTCTGAAATTAATAATTATTTTACTGTTCAAACTCAAAGTCATACAACCAAATATATATTTCTGGTTTTTTTTTTAATTTTAAACATTTATTTTATTTTGGACTTTTCTTCATTATACATATGTATATGTAGTTTCTACCACACCCTTTTCTGACTACAACCCTCCTGAGTTTCCCTACTCCCACTCAACTTCATGATGTCATGTTCTTTAATTATTATTGCTATAAATATTACATTCTCTGGGCATCTGAAAATCCCAGAAATGTCAAGACTATTATTACTTATATCAAAGTCTTTGCTAGTATTAACATCAACCTTCCAACTTAGTGTATTTCATTTTTTGAAATGAAATTCCTTCAAGATATAAAAATGGAGTTATAAATCCAAAACCCATGTTTGAAGTTTCAATAACCTAAATAGAAGAAGGCAAGCTTGACTAGAAAATTACCCCATGATAACCTGTGAAATATGCTGACAACGCACTGATGGCTCAGACCTACACTCTAAATAACAGCTGATGAAGATGCCGATGCTCTGCCATAAGAAAACTCTCAGTTTTAAATAACATTTTTAAAACCACTGCCTAGCATATCCTATCATAAAGAATGTTTATGAGGGATAGTTCTCTTCAACTCCTTTGTGCAAGAGATTTGGGTTTCGCAGACAATCCTACAATCTCTAATAGGTTTACATTTCAGAAGTTCAATGAAGAAATAATCTAGCACCACAAATATACTTAAGTTTCATCAATCCAAAGACTAAATAAAACTTTAAATAACAAGAATGTATTAAATACTCTGTTAAAGACTAAGAGGCTGTAGAAGAAATCAAGAAACAAAATCTGGTGAAACAATAGGAATTCAAGAATAACGTTGGAAATGTAGAAATTGCAGACATTTATAACATGATTTGGGAGAAATGGAGTATTCAATACATTCCCCCTTGTTCTCTGAATAAAGGACTAAAATCACAAATTTTAAGTCTCACTACAGTATAGAAAGTAGCACTTAAACTCTAAACTTAATGAAACAATTAGATAGTTTCTAAGATGACTTTACAAATTTCATGGTTCACAGGCCTTTAAAAAGACATTCAGAGATGATGAGAGTAACATAGTTGGCTACATTGCAACAGACCCAGTGTTTCCTACTCTGAACCTGAAATTCGTGAACTTCTTCAGTGAAGCAACTCATCTGCAGGACTCCTCTAAGATTTCTATTGCCACATTTGTATGCCTCTATAAGACTAATATATGATGATTTTGAAATAATATTGCTTTTCTGAAGTGCCTAAAAGAACAAACAAATTTTTTTTTAATCAGATGTGTTTTAGGAAAATTCTACAACTCAGTTCTAAGCCTATCACACAGATTGCATCAGAAAATAATCACTAGCTATTATACCAGAGGAGAAGAAAATTGATATTAAACAGCAGACAATAATAGAACCTCTTTGTTGTTCTACCCCATGATGATGTCCTAATTAAATGGTGTTGTTGGTAATCTCTAGCATTTCAGATAATAATGCATTTTCAAAGCAATGCCTTTTCTCTTCACAGACAGATGAAACCCAGTCCCTAGACAAGGTCTATCCTTTCATTCTTGACATTACAATATAGACAGAGAGTAAATTATTTCTCTCTCATTCTGATGGACTACAAAACAACCAGTGACTGCTACTTTATATGTAAAAAAAAAAAAAACTGCAGAGCACCCAGCATAATGGTTGCCAAGTGCTTAGAACATCAAGTTGAAGTATGTGAAGAATTTAGTTGTAGACATTATTTCAATTGATGAGCTATTGAAGTAAGGAGAGTCAGTTTTCTTCAGGTGTATATCCCCAAATAGCTGACCCTCTCTTTAATAGATGGCCCTATACATATACACATACTTTCTGGCAACAACAAACGGACTCAGTGGGTCCATTGGAAAAACTAAAAGGCCACGTAGTTAGAAGAAAGCAGTAGTCAAGGGGATGGATGAGAAAGATGGGAAGAGAGAAAATGGATGTAGATTTTATCAAAACACAATATACACATGAATAAAATACATAAATTAGTAATATTTAAAAATTAAAGTGGTTTTATTTAGAAGAGTGGAAAACTTTGACACTAAAATTTATATCAATAGCAAAGGGATAAAATTATTACATAAGAAAAGATATTGAAATTTTATTTTTTTCAATATTAGCAATAGCTTTCCCTAGAGCTAAAGAAGCGACTACAAGAATCAAAGCAGAAGAAGTTCACAATTTTCATGATCTATGTTATCATAGGGGTGAAATATTATTTTCATCATTTTATAAGCTAAGACTTGTGTATTTTCTCTGCCACAAACATACTCTTTGATTTATTTCTTGTTTTCATGGATACATTTTGGTGAGTTACAATGATGCTTTAATGTATGAATATACTATTCAATGATAAAATTATGACAATGGAGATATTTAGCACTTAAATATTTCCTTTTTTACATAATAACCTTTCTTCTAAACATATAAGTCTTGTAGATGTGAAAAGAATAATAAGACAAACGTGAATTGAAAGTTCACTGAAATAAGCTTGTAACTAAAACTTTAAACTAAAGAATTGCAAATATATATATTGTAACGCGCACCCCCCAAAATCCCTTTTCGCCCGCGAATAAGGACAGGAGGCGATACGGGTTTACTGCCACGAGGAACTTTTTACTACTGCACACGATAAAGCGGAAAGACCCAAGAAACCGGAAGAGGGTCCCTTAAATACACCCTAGAGTGACGTATTCACTTCTGAATGGCTGCTTGCTCACTACCCAGTATTACGCCTCGGGATAGGCCAGTGGTTTGGCGCTCTTTCTGCCTAGCAGCTGCGCAGAATGATTGTTTATTGCTGGGGAAACATGTGGCCAGCGCCATGTTGGAAAAACGCACGTGTGTGGCCACAGCGGCTCACTACATCTCTCCCTGTTTAAATTATTAATATGAAACAGCCTTTTGCCTATTAAATGTAGTACCAAATAAGATTCGAACTCAAACCCGATCAAGCAAACTCCATCTTGGGGGGGAGTAAGCGATCAAGAGCTTATCGCCCGAAGATTTTTTCCTTACCCTTCCAGGTGCCATGGAAACGAGTCCTCTGGGTGCATGGGCTAAGGAAATATAAAGAGAATTGACACCCATCCCTGTGCAATGGAGTATATATATAGCTCCCAGGAGTGCAAGGGCTGTCAACCTATTATCTGGTATCACAATTATTTAGGCAAGAGCTGACTGGACAAGACTTCTCATCTACCCAGTGCAAATGAGCCGAGCTCTTGGGGTGCATAGACTGAGAATGTCTCTGTCATAGGCTATTTCTAGCCTAGATCATCAAATTTCAGGGAGGATGCTTGCCCCAAGGCTGCGCGTGCTTAGGCTTAGAGCTACCTTGTCACGTTTTTGCTGGGCTTGAGCTTACAAACCATCCATCTATGAATACTAGTTCACATCCTAGAAGTGTATCACGCAGGCCTATTCCGGCTCTTTGGAAAGAAAGAAAGAAGGAAAGAAAAGGCAGAAGAAATTTATTTTTAAGAAGTAAAATCTCCACGGGCAGCAGGTTTCATCCGCTGGAAATCCGAGCTTGTAATCACGGCTGTATCTGGTCCAACTTCCCATTCCACTTTCCTTTTAAGTAAGCAGAAAGATTATGGCTTTAAATAAATGTATCATTCACAAATCTCAGAGGTGAAATACCTGGATATGGGGTCATTGAGACACAGCTCATTTGAGCCACATCTGCGAGCTGTATCAAATGTGCTTGGAGCGAATAAACTCTCTGATTGACCAACACATCCACTTTCTGTGGGAGGGTCAAAAGCCTCAGAGGTTTTTTTCTGAAATTTGATTAGCAACAGTAGCTGCTGTGATTTGATTAACCATGTCTGAGTCAGCTGTTACAGCTGCAATTTGTAGGGATGGTAATAGCAGCGATAAGGGCTGCAGTTATATTAGAATCTCCTTTCTTGTCAGGATAAAATCAAGGTCTCAGACGTCTGAACGGGGATAGGGATCAGAGTGGTAAACTGGCTATTAGACCTGCTTATAGAAAAGCAGACCAGCACTGTAATATAAAGCGAGTTACATTGGTACAAGTTAGCAGCAGCAACGTCTTTTAAGAAGGCAAGGGCATAGGTTTTTGAGAAGCAGATAGGTTAACCATCTAAATTTACTGTATATACTAGGAACCCGATTTTGGAGAGTCCAAATGGGAGCTGAGAGCGTCTGCAGATGAATCCTTCGGGGGGGTCTTTTTCAGGAACCGCGAGTCGCCGCGTCAGTCGCTCTGGCAGCCAAAATGGATTGTCTTCCCCCTGTGGAAACACACAGACCGCTCCCCGGGATCTTATTAAAATAGGATCCGGGCCTTTCCATAGACCACTCAAAACATCTTTCCATTTTACCATTTCTTTTGGCCTAGTTGGTTCCATGCAATGGCGATCAGCCACTGTATTGCCTTGACTGTCCAAATTCAGAAAGTTGAGGGTAAAAAGTGCCAGAGAAATAGTAGCTTGTGGCACCGTGGGCAGAGCTTCCTCAACTTCTCCCTTTTGTTTTATCAAATAAGTTTTAAGGGTGCGGTGAGCACGCTCAATGATGCCCTGTCCCTGGGGGTTATAAGGAAGACCCGTCAGGTGTGTCACTTCCATATGGCGACAAAATTGTTTAAATTTTTGAGAAGTGTAGGCTGGCCCATTGTCCGTTTTAAGGATTTTAGGCTTTCCCCAAGCACTCCAAGCTTCGAGGCAATGTTGAATAACATGGGCCGCCTTTTCTCCGGTCAAAGGAGAGGCAAATATAACTCCAGAACAAGTATCAATAGAAACATGCAAATATTGTAATTTACCAAAGGATGGGATGTGGGTAACATCCATTTGCCAGATTTGTAAGGGCCTGATTCCCCGAGGGTTAACTCCTGTATGGGGAACAGGTAGGAATTGACAGCAGTTTTGGCATTGAGTAACAATATCTCTGGCCTCCCTTCTAGAGATGTTAAATCGACATCTTAATGTCTCAGCTGTCACATGAAACCTTTTGTGAAAAGCTTTAGCCAAATCTAACTTTGGCGAAAGGGCAATTGCAATTAACCTTGTGGCTCGATCTGCCAGGTCATTGCCACGGGACATAGGTCCCGGTAAGCCTGAGTGAGCCCTAATATGAGTTATAAAGACCGGGGATCTACGCTTAGCCAGGGTAAGCTGAATCTTTTGAAAAACTTCCACAAGTCTGCTAGATGTCTTAATTAACCCAGCAACTTCCAATGCTTTTACTGCATTAACCACATAGAAGGAATCTGAAACAATATTTAAGGGACCTGGAAAGATTTCCAGAACCTCTGACACCACTAAGCATTCCACCATTTGAGGTGAGGTTTCATGATATTGTTTGGATGTAACTTTATCATTAACCACATAGGCACCTATTCCTGTTTTTGACCCATCCGTATAAACTACCATTCCATCTGGGAGTGGCTCCTGAGCTGTAGAGCTCAGTCTGCATTGTCTTAATTCAAATGTAAATATTTTTAATCTCCCGCCTGTTCTCTGAGGCCTGAACTGCACATTTTTTTTTTTTAACTTTAAATTTAAACTTTAAATTTTAAAAGACACGTGTTGTATCTTTTTTCTATAAACATAGGCAAATCAAAAATTTTCAAACTCTCGGTTGAATTATCAACTGTAGCCAATGGAATATTGGCAGTTTAACTATGTTTTTAAGCCTCTTTTTTAATGTTAGAGTATAACCATATTTTTGAAAAACAAAACCAATCTTTAACGATGTAAGCAATTTATTTTCTTTAAAATCAACATCAAGTAAATTACCTTTATGCTATAAAGTTTTGCTGCCAGTTCTTATATGTAGATGCACGATAGTGCAGCTTTAAATATCTCACCAAAGAGACACTGTTCTTAAATCTTATCTTTACACACCTGGTTTTTGAATGACTCCAACCCTGAGTCACCAATCTTAAGCCAGCCTTTTTTTATCAAGGTTGTAAACCTTTTTATCATATCCAATAACTTTAGGCCAATAATTTCTAAAAATCAGTTGGAAGCAAAAATGAAATGACAACACATCTTATATATTTAAACCAAACAAAATTTCTCGATTTCTCTAGCTGTAATTTTAAGATAAAAGCACCTTGTCACTTTGATTTTTCTAGGACAAACTCTTAACTTCCTTATTTAATCCAAAAACATGTTGGTCCCTAGAAAAGGCAGCCTTTCCAGCTGAGCTCAACTCTTTAGCCACTGCTCTGCATATTAAAACTGCCTTTGAAAACCAAGTTAGACTAGACCAAGTGTTGAATCAAGCAATTTTAACAATCTTTTAAACATTAAACATAGAACATGAAACATAGACGACCAATCATTCATACGAGACACGTGGACAGAAAATACAATGAGACACACGTGGACATTGGTGCACCAAGGACAGGATAATAAACAAAAAAAGCAGAACTAAGGATTTCTCTTAGTTTCTCTTATACTAAGGCATCTCCTGGAGTCATGGCGGCTGTAGCTAACCTCTCTACTTGGGCTACAGTAAAGTTAGCTCCAATTCCATATGCGCGCACTGCTTCCGCTAATTCTTTGACCTGTCTATAATCTACGGGAGCATAAACGCGGGCGCCTTCTGCCGCTTCAAAGACCGGAAATGCAAGCTGTAGCTGCCTCTGATCCGCCGGGCTGAGGAATGAGTTAGGGCCTCCGCCCGAATCGTAAGTTGGAGGCAAGAGTGGGGCTGAGGAATTCAAAGGCTTTCTTAGTCTTACTTTGGGACCTCCAGCCTTAGTACAGGCCGCTGGTTCCTGCCCCAGGCCCTCTTCCTCTCCTTGTGTTAGATCTTCCTCGGAGCTGCTAAGGTGTATGGAAGCAGGCTCCTTAATTGGGTGCGGGGGTTCCCGCTTCTCTTCACCAGCCGGTGAAGGTTTCCTAGCTTTAACAGGCCCTGCAGTGGCCTGTATCCCTCCTGAACATTCTTTCCTATAACCAAACTCTCTGGCCAGTCTCTCTCCAGACTTCTTCGTCTGTTTCTCTTTTCCCAACCCTATGGCTGAGCACCTGTTGCCACATCCTGGTTCTGATAGCTTAGAGCAGACCTTTTTTGAAACCTCTCCACTCCTATTAGCTGTGCCTCGAGCTAGTTCCTCACAACAAAAATAGACTGCCAACGAAAACCACACAAGGCCAGCTACTACAGCAGCGGCAGTGAATGAAAATTCGGTCGCAACAAAGGTCTCCACGCCAAGCATACCTTCCAGGATGCACCTCGCGTTCCACAGTTTGTAACCCGTCCCCAAGCTTGGGTGGTCTCCCGCAGCGCCTTAAAATTTCCCGGGTTTCGGCACCAGATGTAACGCGCGCCCCCCAAAATCCCTTTTCGCCCGCGAATAAGGACAGGAGGCGATACGGGTTTACTGCCACGAGGAACTTTTTACTACTGCACACGATAAAGCGGAAAGACCCAAGAAACCGGAAGAGGGTCCCTTAAATACACCCTAGAGTGACGTATTCACTTCTGAATGGCTGCTTGCTCACTACCCAGTATTACGCCTCGGGATAGGCCAGTGGTTTGGCGCTCTTTCTGCCTAGCAGCTGCGCAGAATAATTGTTTATTGCTGGGGAAACATGTGGCCAGCGCCATGTTGGAAAAACGCACGTGTGCAGCCACAGCGGCTCACTACAATATATATATATAATGTATAATTCTAAAAATTTTTTAGGTCACAGAAGAAACCTTGGCAAAAAAGGTAAAGATTCCCTGGTAAGTTAGCTGTGCATTAAAAGTATTTGATTCACATCTCTGAATTAGGAGATAAGAGTTGCTAACTTTTATGCTTTTGAAGCACTTAATGTTCTGGAGAAGTGTCCTTGAGCCTTGGAGAACACTTCCCTTCCTTTAGAACATGGACGTATGTCAGTGCTTAAATAGTTGGAAATTTTTAAAGATGAATCATTTAGAGCCAACTGTAAAAATGAATACATGTATATCTGTTTGCTAATATATACTTAAAATCTTTCAAATTATTGCTATTTTTGCCAAGGTTTCTTCTTTGAACTAGAAATTTCTTAGAATGATACATTATATACTTTTTGCAATTCTTCAGTTTAAAATTTTAGTTGCAAGCTTATTTCAGTGAACTTTCAATTCACATTTGTCCTATTGAGCTTTTCACATCTACAAGACTTATGTTTAGAAAAAAGTTATAATGTAAAAAAAGGAAATATTTAAGTGCTAAATATCTCTATTGTAATATTTGTATCATAAGTATACAATGTCAACATGAAGTCTAGATATAAGAAAAAATAAGTATATTTTTTAAAACTAGTGGTTTTTAAAGGCAAAATAACAGCTTTCTAAATGGAGTAATCATGAAATATTGAATTAATAATATTTGAAATTAAATAGTATTACTGTGCCTAATAAAAATTTTTAATAGGTCATTCAATCAAATGAATTTTAATACATAAGGAGGTTGATACAGCTTCTAACACATTTTAGTGGGTTCTTTGTTTCCTTTAAAATATAACTGGCTAGAACAAGACAAAAAAATCTCCGACCTAGCTTTAATGTGATTATCATCATAATATTTAAACTAGTATATTTGTTTTCTTGGTTGTTAGATTGTAGCTCCACTAAGCATAAGCATACCATAAGTGAACAGTTTTCTCTATGAGAATCGGGGGGAAAAAAGACCAGAGATGAAATCCAAGAGTCCTAAACATTTAACTCTTTTAAGCAGTACATTAGTAAGAGGCAATACTCAATACTCATACCCATAGAAACAGAAGGGATAATCACCAAAGTGAATGTTGTACATACGGCACCCAATATACAGGAGCTGAAACCTGAAGAACCCAAAAGCCACTAACAGACGAGGGTTGTAGGGGATGGTTGACAGTGACTCCACATAGTATTTCCCAAATTAGCTACAATTTTGAAAAATAAAGAACTGATAAAAAGCAATAGCTTTTGTTTTTTCAAAAGTCAGTATTAATGACAAGACCTAATTTAAGAGAAAAAAAATACATGTAAAAGTTATACCTTGGGACAACTTCTGTCCAAACACATGAAAATATATATAACTTATGTGACAGACAACAACACAATTTAGAAAATATTCAAAAGATATGAGTAGATATTTCACCAAAGAAGCTATATACATGAAAAAAAATGTACGTGAATAGTTTTAGAGAAACAAAAATATATGTATGAAATAATGCATTGTAGTGAAAAAATATGTACTATTACTATGATGATACAAACACAAAGATAATTCCAAAAGTTGCATGAGAAATTACCCACTAATCTGTACAATGGAAAGACTGAACATACAAAGTTAGGAAAGACATGTATTAACTAACCTTCCTATACTGCTGTTGAGAACACAAACTAGTAAAACCAGTTTGAGCAAATTAGGAAACTAGTAACCATAAGCCCTAAAACCAGATGGTCTACAAAATATGAAAATAGATGTTTATTCATACACTTTCACATGAACGTGTATAACATCTACAGTCATAATAGCTAAAACTAGAGGCAATTAAAAAATATCCATCCAACTACTCAAGGAAAAGGAAAAGAAGTACACACGGGAATGCTGCTCATACTTCCAAAAGGAGTAAAAACCCAAAGAGGCAAACGGATGAGTCTCAAAAGCCAGATAAAAGAATTTCGATACAAAAGTAAGGAGGATGAGATGTGGGGTGGGGGGGATTGCAGAGGGGAAACTGAGAAAGGAGATAACATTTGAAATGTAAATAAATAAAATATACAATTTTTAAAAGACTATTGTTATGATTTGGTGGTAAACTATCCCCCAGAGCCTTGTATGTTTGCACACTTAGTCCCCAGCTGTGGCGCTATTTCCAGCAGTTGGAGGAGCTTTGGTATCTAAGGCCTCGCTGCCTGCCACAGCTCCTACCTCTGATTAGTCCCACCCCAAGCTCTCCACTTCCTGTTTGCTGACACCATGTAACAACCCCATGCCACAAGCTTCCGCTGTCGCGCCCTTTCTGTCTTGGTGGACTAAAATTCTTGCAAGCTGAGCCATGATAAATCTCTTTCCTCAAATTGCTTCTGTCTGGTATTTTTCATTTGAACTAAAAAATAATTTAAACACGTATTATATACTTCATCTGTATGTAACTTTACAGAGAAAACAACACCACAGAAACAAAGCCAATCAGTGGTTAGGGGATGAGGAGAACATGTGCAGTCAGTACAATACGAGGAAGATCTGTGAGAGAAGGTCCCTGCCGATGACTCAAACGCCATTGCTTTGATGAACTTACACCTATTTAAATCTGATGACGCTCATCATATTTAATATTTAAGGAAAAAAAATGGAGGCTACAAATTATCACTTAATGATACTGTTAAAATGCCAAAGATGAAAATATTGTTTTAAAGTTCCATGGGCTGGCTATACAGTCTCTTGTACTTGACAATTATAAAGAATCCCAGTAATATGGGTGATATTAAGATGCTGCCAAAAAGTCTCAAATGCTCAACTGTGATAGCCGGTTCCATTATCTGGTTTTTGTTTGTTTGTTTTTCTTTGTTGTTTTGTTTTTTTATTATTGAATACTTTATTTATCTACATTTCAGATGTTATCACCTTTCCCTATTACCCCCCCCCAGAAGCCTCTTATCCCATCATCCCTCCTCCTAATTCTATGAGGGTGTACCCCCACTCATCCACCCACTCCCACCTCCCCTCCCTCAAATTTCCCCTCACTGGGGCATTCAGCCTTCAAGGGACTAAGTACCTCCTCTCCCACTGATGCCTGACAAGGCCATCTTCCACTACAAATACAGCTGGAGCCATGGGTTCCCTCCATGTGTGTTCCCAGGCTAGCTGTTAGACCCTGGGAGCTCTGGTTGGTTTGTATTGTCACTCTCCCCATGGGGCTACTAGCCCCTACAACTTCTTCAGTCTTCTCTCTAACTCTTATTGGGGACCCTGTGATCATTTTAATGGTTAGCTGCGAGTATGTCAGGCTCTTGTAGAGACTCTCAGGAGACAGGTTTATCAGGCTCCTGTCAGCATGCACTTTGACATCCACAACAGTGTTTGCATCTGGGATTGATTCCCAGGTGGGGCACTCTCTGGACTTGGACAGTTCATCCTCCAGTTCAGCTCCAAACCTTGTCTCCTTACATGATCCTGTGAATATTTTGCTACTCCTTCTAAGAAAGACTGAAGCACCCACACTTTGGTCTTCCTTCTTCATGAGCTTCATGTGGTCTGAGTTGTATCTTAGGTATTGTGAGCTTTGGGTTAATAGCCACTTATCAGTGAGTGCATATCAAGTATGTTCTTTTGTGATTGGGTTACCTCATTCAGGATATTTTCAAGTTCCATTCATTTGCCTAAGAATTTCATGAATTTATTGTTTTTAATAGCTGAGTAGTACTCCATTGTATAAATGTACTACATTTTCTGTATCCATTCCTCTGTTGAAGGACATCTGGGTTCTTTCCAGCTTCTGGCAATTATAAATAAGGCTGCTATGGACATAGGGGAGCATGTGTCCTTGTTATATGTTGGAGCATTGATCTTCTTGCCTATCTCTGTATCAATGCCATGCAGTTTTTATCACTATTGCTCTGTAGTACAGCTTGAGGTCAGGGATGGTGATTCCCCCAGAAGTTCTTTTATTGTTGAGAATAGTTTTCGATATCCTGGGTTTGGAGGGAGGTATATCCCCATACACTATAAATTTATTTAAACTATGTTCTCTTTATTTTAATTTTTTTTTTAAAAAAATTGGATGCCAAGGAACTGTCTGCTGAGTATCTATGACATTCTACAACTAGGTGTATTTATGCATACATGAAAGGGAAGGATCCACTTACTGGCATATGGCATAATCCTTATCAGGTATTTAATATGGGGAGGAGGGCATGTTTATGGTTTTTTTCCTGCAGGATCCTGAAGTATCATGGTAGCTGCCAGAGCAATGGATGAGACATGTTGATGCCAGGACAAAGAATGATGCTGACCTGTTTACTTGCTAAGTGCCCTGACAATGGTGACTGGGAAGCTGTATGTGGAGAATGATGAGCTCCTGCATGGGTGCTCTCGTGCGCCCTGGGTTATGTTGGGCCGAGTTGTGGGTCCTGTGCGGCTTCTGCTCTGGGCAGCTCAGGGAGGCACCCCTCCAGAGAGAAACAGAAGTGCAAGAATTTAATTGAGTTTGCTCCATCTTATGCTGGGTAGGTGCTTCGGGCTTTGCCCAGGTGTTGGGGAGAACTCAGGCAGAGAAGCTCTTTATGGGACGTTAGCTTGATACCTGGAGAGCCCCTCCATGGTTCTCCATGGCAGGCCCCAATGACACAGGGAAGTCCATGATTTTTACAGGCTTTATTTTTATGGCAGATGGTAGATGGATCTTGCTGTATCCTCACTTAGGTCAGGGCAGACCTGATTTAAATAGGGAGAGAGGAGGGAGGAGGGCCTGGGAAAGAATACTTAATTAGCTACACCCTCTGGCCTTTAGGTATCTCATTAATATGGAAATCTCTTGAGGCTGAAGCCTGTAGTCATGACCTCTACCTGTGGAGAGGCTGGTAGGGGAGTTGCCCTATGTTACTGAATGGCACAGATCAAATGGAGGTCTTAGACCAAGAATCAGGAGCCTGGCGTCTGAGAGCATGGTGAAATGTATTCCTTCCCTTGTAGGGTCTCTGGCCATTTCAGCCAATGCTTCTACCAAAAAACAAGCCGTCTTTTCACAGCCCCACAGACATATGGTCCTGACTCACCATTGCTTACCTATACCCCTGATGGGCCAAGCTGCCTTGCCTCAAGTTTTTAGACCTGGTAGAACAGAGAATCAAAAAGAGAAGTCATAATGCCTCTTGTATTGTTCTTAAATGTGACCAGTTATTCGGACCCAATCATGGACTGATCTAAAAATCAGTCCAATATTGGAAATAACAGTCTTCATTTGGAAGTCTGGTCCTGGACATTTTCAGAAACATAGTTGGAAGTTGGCTGCAGTTCTCTATGATGTTAGGATAGCAAGAGATAAAGTTGAAATACAATCTGGATTTCAAGCAAGTGTTAGTACATGTGTTAAGGCTCTTTTAATTGTCAAATTAAAATTACTTTTGTTTCTTCGACAGTATTTAAGGTAAGTTGCATTGTGTCGCTACCCACGTCCAACCAGTGGAATAAGGCAACGGCAACCGAACCCTGTTCTTCTTCAAGCGGCTTATTCAGCTATCCCTGTATAGCAAGCTTCTCTTTTTCTTCTCTTCCCTCCCCAGCTCCCGCAGCCCCTTATAAGCATTGCCTTAATCCTATCAGCAACTGCCACAAAGTCACTGGAGATTGGTCGTTCTCAATGATGCGAGGTGGGGTGATTGAGTAACCACACCTCTCAGCACATACAACTCCATATATGGAGTTGTCTTTTCTCTCAAGCAATGCCTATGCCAAGCACCACCCTGTAATGGCGAGAGTGGAGCTGCTTCCCACAGCATTGATTGTACACTTTTTAATAGTGTTAATGTGTTGAAATCGAGTATGTCAGCTATGGAGATCTAGCAACCAGCTTTTGTTTTATTGCCCTGTATCACAGAAATTTGCTCTTCTGTAAAAAGCTTGCAAATACTAGAAGAAGTAAAGCAGGCTTTAAGCAGAAGCAAGAGGGTAGTGGGCTTGATTATCACTGGTAAAACAGCTTTAATCACATTAATTGGTAGCACCACTGCTTCTGCAATTGCTTTGACACAAGAAGTTAAAACAGCTACTTTTGTTAATCATTTAACAAAAAAAAATGTTACTAATGTGTTGACTATACAAGAAGATTTAGATAGGCATTTGGAACATTGGATTGATGGTCTTTATCCTGTTCAAATTATTGGAAGGAAGTTCAGACTTTAAGAGCCATTTCAAGTGTCATGTCAAATATCATTGGATTCATGTTAGTTCTAAAATTTACAATGGTAGTCATTATAATTAGGAAAAGGTTTAAAGTTACTTGCAGTGTATTTGTTATAACTCTAACACCTCTCTGAAGGTTTTAACTTTACATAGTGAGCTTATGAATTTAAAGAATGCTGCTCTGCTGAGTGTTGATGCAGCAGATACTGATGATAAAATTACCCATGGCCTGAGGTCAGTATTTCTATTTTTGTCAAGCTTCAAGTATGCCATATATAGTTTAATCATGTTAGCCCTTTATGTCCTGGGAATACTTTTATTCCTCCCCATTGTGTTAAAGCTTGTCTTTAACAACATCAAAATGTTGGCAGTCAAAGTACATGGTTTGAACCTGAAAATGGACCCCCAGACAGAGTTACTAAATTAACAGGCTGGCAAGCCAAGAACAGGTAAGATTCTGCACAGAACCTTAATAATCTAAGACAGAAGTTCATTGCTTTTGATAATGCATATTCCATGATGGGTAAGGAAGACATACTTGTCTGAATGAACTAAGACAGGCTCAGCCTTGTTTATGAAGTAAAAAATGGGGAGAGGTGGAGAGCTTTTGGGGCTGCTTGACAAGAATCTGACATGGGCCAAGGACAAAGAAATGGGCTGCTTGGCAGGAATATTACATTTACCAAGGACAAAGAAGTGGGCTTCAGGCAGGAATCTGACATTAGGTAAGAACAAAGAAGTAATTTCAGGCAGAAATCTAAATTTTAGGCTAGAACAAGGAAGTAGGCTTCAGACCTAAAAATCACTTTGGGCTGGAACAGGGAAGTTGGTTCCAATATTTTGGTCATCCTGATAAGCCCTTAGAAACAGTGATCATGGGGGTGTTTATGGAATTTTGTTTAATGCCTTGCTTGTTCTTTAACTATTATTGTTTATTGTCTTACTTGTTCCTTGACTGTGGGGAGCCAATAGAAGGCGGCTATCATCCTTGCAGCCATCTTGAGCCATATACCCTGACCAGAGACTTGATTGTATTAGCCTACAACAGCTGAGCACACTGATAACATCTTGCTTTAGATACCCAGGATTTTCCCTTGGGTGTGTGAGAATAAAGGTGTGTGACTTAAGAGTGTGACTTAGAGATAAGATTTAGAGACAATACCTAAGGGCATGATTAAAGGTGTGACTTAGAGGCATGACTTAGAAGTGAGATATAAAAGGTGAGAGGCAGACAGAAGAGTTCAGAACAATTTGGAGTATCAGAGAATCAGACACTTCAGAGAGACACTAGAAACAGATTATTAGACACTAGAAAGTACAACTTGGAGTACAACTTGGAGGAAGAACTTGGGCAGTACAACTTGCAACTAGGAATTAGGTTAGAGAGTACAACTTGGAGGCACTAGGGACTAGAAACTAGGGACTAGGAACTCAAGACTTGGGACTTGGAGAGAGGAAGAGAGACTGAAGAATAAATGGGATTGAATCACACTCTGTGTGGTCTCCATTCCTCACGTCTGCCCTCACTCTCTCTCTTGCTTAACCCCGACCTGCAGACTAAAGCAGCTTGTGGTAGTGCAGGCCCTAACAGTTTAGCCCCCAAGGCTTTTGGCAGTGCGGGTCCCAACATTGACAGAAAGGTTCGAGACACTTGGGCCCACAAACGTGGGGCACCTCGGTTCCCAACACTTGACTATTTGCATCTATTGTATTGCTAGTTCCTCAACCTAGAACTGACCTTAATACTTGCATGTAATTAAAATGGTATAAAAGCAAAAAGGAGGAGGGTGGATTGGATAGGGGGTTTCTAGGGAGGGAAAAATGAGGAAATGCAAAGACATCTGAAATGTAAATAAATAAACTCTCCAATAAACAATGAAAAATGCTAACTATGAAAAACAAATATCTATTTTGGTATTATAAATAAATAATCATAGAGATTCACAAAGTGTAACTTGAGAAAATGAAGAAATCTGGCTGATAAAGAGAAAAACATTAAACTACAAGTAGTCAATTACTGGACACTTCCTAACTATACACTCTAAGTTCCATTTATTCTAAAAAGTAAGTGATTAGAGCCTCCATCAAATAGAATTTTCTATTATGTAACACCTAAACAAAAAACTAGGAGCAAAAGAGACTCCGGTGGCATCTAGATGCATAGTTTTAGATGAGATTTCAAATATTAACAAAAATTGTCACCCAAAGGAAATATATTCTAAGATCCTTATTTCAGCTGGGCGGTGGTGGTGCACGCCTTTAATCTCAGCACTTAGGAGGCAGAGGCAGGCGGATTTCTGAGTTCAAGGCCAGCCTGGTCTACAGAGTGAGTTCCAGGACAGCCAGGGCAACACAGAGAAACCCTGTCTCAAAAAACAAAACAACAACAAAAAAAAAGATCCTTATTTCAGTCACACTTTTTTTTGGTTTTTTGTTTTTTTTTTTTTATTAGATATTTTATTTACACTTCAGATGGTGTCCCCTTTCCCCATTCCCCCCCACCCCCCTTAGGAAACCCCTAGCCCATGCCCCCTTTTCCTTTTTGCATTTATACATTTTTTAAAAATAATGTTAATCATAGGCTTTATAAGTTTGGAATTGTTCAATCAGAGGTGTAACCCACTGACCAACCTAGATATAACAACTATCTTTGACTGGTGGAGATACATGAATATCTGCCTCCCTGTCTCCCCCCTCTTTCTCTCTTTCAACACCTAGCTTCTCCTCTCCTTCTTCTCCTCTTCTTACTCCTTTTCTTCCTCTCAGTACTCCTCCTACCTTAGCTCCTCCTACACATCACCCTTCCTGTTAAAATGAAACTTTTCTCTCAAAATACAATTAGAACATAATTATGCCAATTTGTACCAGTGAGGTACAGGATAGTCCTAATACCCGAGGAGCTGGTTAGTCAACAAAAGGATGGACTGGGTTTCAGTCACATTTTAAACTATGGTACCAATCACATTATAATGTTGACAGAGTTCATTTTAACTTGAAAGGATGTAAGTCAACTGTGATCATTCTGCATGGCATACACAATGAATTGCAAATGTCACGTGAAAAATAATGTTTGCTTTAAAAAAAAAAAAACCTGTAAACTGAAAAAAAATTCACTAATTGGAGGTTGAAATCCCCATTTGCGTATTTGTGATATGAGTAGGTATTATATGACAGCTATTTGCTAAATCAATGGATACATAGTTAATGAAAGTTAACTAGTATAAAGTCTTGGCAATTCCACCCCTTCTTCAGTTCCTCCTAAATTAATGGAATGTGAACTCATTAGGGGATTGACATTTATTTCTGAACTTGACTGAGACCCAATTCTGTTTCACAGACACAGATCTGTGAACACAACCTATCTACATTTAGAAAGTCATGGCAACCAGTTTGCCGGGGTAACAGCCTGCAGATGTTCTACGATTCCGTATTTCTTACAGAAATGGATTGGTGTCCTGGGATAAATGCTCATTTTTAGAAGGGTGTTTGCCTAAGGACTGTCTTTGTAAATGGAACAAGAGTCAAACTTGCTTAATGCCCATAAGAAAACACTTAAGTTTCAAATGTCAGGGTTTTTCTCTGGTAACCCTAATAACTACTGCTGAAACAAGAAATGCCTCACTCTTCTGTGTCACCTGTTAGGATGGGATTTTAGAGAGAAGGAAGGAACTGTGTACTGAGAACTGTTTTCCCAGGAGTAATCAAGCTTCTTTTCTCTGATGTTGGAGTGTTGAGTCTTCTGACAACTTTCATGAAGCTTTAGCAAATTGATTCTGTGAGCTTACAAGTGGAGTAATACCTCAGATCTCTTCAGAATGTTTGCTCTCATTCCACTTCTTAAAAATATTTTTTCTGAGATTATAATACAGTTCTATACTTTCCCCTTCTGTTTGCTCCATTCAAACAATTCTATATATCTTCCTTCTGTTTACAAATTCATGGATATACATCATATACCTATATATCATATACATATACATCATATACATACACACACACAATATATATATATATATATATATATATATATATATATATATATATAGTGCTTTTTTGTAAGAAATATACAAACTCAAAATATCTGGAGGATTTTAGCCCAGCAGACTTGTTGCCATGAGTTTCTGAATCTAGATAGACAGATAGACAGACAGAGAGCTAGATAGAAAGATAGATACATAGATACATAGATAGATTCATAGATATATTGATTAATACATAGATAATAGATAGTAGATAGATAGATACATACATACATACATACATAGATGATAGAAAGAAAATTGGTAATATAAATACAATACAACTGTTAATTATATACATATTTTCAGGGCTGTACATCTGGTATTGGATAACCTTTTCATCTGCTATTCTCTGAAGAGTGTATTTTTTGGGCTCTAAGTACTTCTTTGTTGCCTGTAGTAATCTTTGATTAGGGTTGAGGCCTCTTGGAATTTTTCTGAGTACATTAGTGTGTTTATTGTTGTTGCTTTTAGATCAAGTTCAGGCAGTCTTGTTGGTGAGACTTTGTGGGTTTAGCTTCTACATTCCTACAGTCTTACAACAAATTTTGTGTTCCTCCTTTCTTAAAGTTTTCTAGTCCACAGGCAGAAGAGTCCATATTTACTTTATGCAACTTTATATTAAACTCAGTCAATTTATTGAAAATAAGACCTAGTAAATTCATAGCCAACAATGTCCTATATTAGTATTACATCTTCAAATGAAAGATTTTTATAGAAATATTAATATTACAGGGCTAGAGGAGAGATATCTTAGCAGTTAAGAGCACTGGACCTAGGTTCAATTCCCAGTACTCAGATGGCAGCTGACAGCTATTAATAACTCTAGTTTCAAAAGATATGACATCCTCACACAGACATACATACACCACTAATGGATATTTAAAACTGAAAAACTAATACTTTTCTAAAAATAAAAACTAATATCTTTATGTAGTTCAAATAAAGCATTACAGATAAAATGTTAGAAATGTGAACTTATCTTTAATTATTCAATATTTCATTCTTTTAATACTACTAGATTAAAACTTCACAATGTTCATAAAAAGAGCATTTTTCATAACAGCACAAATTTTGAAGCATGTCAAAAATAGTGTCATAAAGAATACAATAATGCTTCCACAAACAGTCTTTTACCAATTTAAATAAGCGTCATTTTGGTAAGCATGTGTCGTCTTAAGAACAAGAGTTGATCGATGCACAACCTACTTATTTGAAAATTGCTGGTTTGGAAACTTAACTATGACATGTACTTAGCAAAGCAGTCATTAGCAAATCCAGTTTCTGGGTCAAATCAATACCATTGATAAAATGCCTTCAGAAGAACAGGAACATTGTTTGTAATTTTGAAAGTGGCACTTTTTGTAAGATAATGTGACCTTAACCTCACTGGAGGAAACACTAAGTGTATCATCTGCCCCACAATGGCAGGGATAGCAATTATTAAATTGGACTCTTGAGAGAAGAAACCTGTGTTTATCAATGACTCTTCAATAGCAGCACAATTTCTTTCCTATGAAAAGAATGAAAGGCGGCTCTCGGCTGTCAGAGTCTAAGCAACAGTTAGTCCTTTCAAGACTTAAATCCAAGGGCTCTATTTTGACACATTTTAAGAGGCAGAAAATTTGATATACTTACACATATATAAATATGTATTCATTTGAACTTTTGATGTAATTAAAGGCACAAATAAATAATTATCACCATTAAGTAATGTTAAGCTTCACATTAAAAGCTCTATGTGTAACAAAAATGTATTTGTGTAACAAAAGTTTATTTGTTATCCAAATAAATATGTAGATGCTTTCAGATAAAACAGTAAAATAAATACTATTCTGAATTCTTAATTTTGTGGAAATAAAAACATGGCATTTAATATTTCTCATCAAATCTATGTAGTTTAGTCCAATACTATATATTCTATACTGTATAGTGTGTGTTACTGCTTTGCTTCTCATTTGTGAATTTAAATGACAAGTTAGTAATATAAAAGTTAAATATAAAACTTGGGGAATAGTTTTAATTTTAAAAATTAGTGGTTTTACTCTGAATACTGTATTTAGGATAGAAAATGCATTTGATAAAATTCCAACCTAGTCCATTAGATCTTTTCAAATAGAAATTTATGGATATCTATGCCAATATAGTTAATTTTCAGGTTGAATACATTAAGTCAACTATGAAAAGAGTCAAGAAAAGCATTACCCTGAGTTTTATCAGTGAAAATTCAAAAGAAAATATGCTAAGAGCCCATACATAATGTTAATCTTCTTTTCCTGTGTTATTTTTTTATATTGAGCATATTTGGACTAAGCACACCAACACGATTTGATTCCTTTGTAGTTTAGAAATCTTATTAGATTTTTTCCCTTTACTCCATTTGCACAAATTTATAAAAAAGCAAAAAGCAACTGACTTTAATATGAGGTGACATAAAAGCAATTGATAAATCAACTTTAAAAGGCAAAGTTTGGCACAGGCTCAAAGTCTTTAATTTCATGGTTAGCATTTATTTTTTAAAAATGTTATTTTCTGTTTAACTAAGAACTTGCCTATGAGTCCTAGCAACAACAATAACAACAACAGCAGCAGCAGCAACAACAAAAAGCTAACAGGTTTACTTGCTTTGCTAAGACACTTACTTTAAGGGAGAACAGGGCACAATGAGTGCATACATGTTGGTATGAGGCTTGGCCTTCCAAAGAAGTGAGCAGATCTGAGTGTAGCTCTTCCGCTTATTACCTGTATTATCTGGGGTAGACTAAATTTCTCGGAGATCTTAGGGAGCTAGAATAAAGCATGTAAAATCAATCCTGTCACCAGGCCCTTCTGCCATTAGCAGGCTGTCAAACTGTGAGAAGTAAGCATCACTCCTGTTAAAGGGGAGATAAATTTCTAAGCTGCTGAAACAGAATGGGATAACACTGACTTTTCACAAGCCTTTTGGTTCTCAGATATACCCCAGGGTGATTCTCAATCCATGACTATGTCTACAACCTGAGCGCAACCTTGTCTATACAAGTGTTAGCCCAGTCCCTAGGTTGAGATAGATAAATGGTCTTGCCCAGTGATACTCTTTTACTTTCATAAGAAAGTCACTGTAGAGAGAACAGAAAAGAACTTGAATTCAGCACAAGGGAGAAACTAGCATGTTCAGAGAAGAAACTTTGAAGTGTTTCAAGACCATAAAGAAAAAATGGCCTACCTCTAAGAAATTTAACACATCAAACCCTTTTGAAATTAGAGATAGCTAAACTGAAGGTGCACTTTTGTCCAAAACATAGATATCCCCTAAAGCCAACATGCACCCATTGTATAAATATATTCTGCTTATTCATACCTGCTGTTTTCTTAATCTTTCTTGAGCCCACATCAGTTAAAATCACATCTGGGGAAGTTGAGAAATGAAGACCTGCATTTGAATCCCCAGCACTTTTGCAATACACTGGGTATGAGCACTTATAAACTCAGCAGAGGTGGTGAGGACAGTGCTGGCCAGCCAGTCTACTTAGAACACCAAGCCGTTGGTTCAGCTAGAGACCCTGTGTTGAGGTAATAAATCAGAGAGAAACACAGGGAGGATATGATTTCAATATACCACAAGACAAACACGAGACGTAGAAACAGTTGTGTGGAGTAGTAAGAAGAGTGAGCTTGCATTCACTACCCTAGCCACCGCAGACAGAGACCATGCAGACCATCAAACCCAGCAGAGTCAGAGATAACAGGATCTCTAGGTAGTAACAGCCCCACACAAAGGATGCCAAGAGGCTTAAGCCAATCCTTTCTGCCCCTTTGTTTCCTTCCTTCTTTCTGAATCAGTTTTATACTTCAAATGACAAGGCAATCTCTTTAGCCTGTTATTAAAAGACAGACCCAAAATAAAGGGAAAGGAATTAATTTAATAAGTCTGATAAGGATGGAGAGAATTTTCTATTCTGACCCAGTTTATGAACTGTAAAGATCTTCAATTTCAGATTGCTCTCTGCTGGCTATCTAAATTTAATTTTCCATTGAAAGCATGAGAAATATTATTGGGGGGACTGACAATCAGAAGAAGACACATGTTTTGAACGTCAGAAGCATCACATGAGTTGGTGAGAAAGAACTGTATCTCAGAAAAGCTATTACCTAGAAAGACCTTGAAGTTACCATTCCTTTTTTCAAACACCCTCCATTTCACTTAACCTCCTGCACCAACTGGTGCTTTCCATGTTTTCAACCTGCCTGCAATAGTACATTGTTCTTTCTGAACTATCTGAAAGTATAAATATGTTTGTGGTCATCATGTCTTCCTTCTCTTACTATAGTTATTGTACTATGTAAAAACTCACCCCTGTGTCCTAAGATAATATCTATGTTTTGCTCATCATCAGTTATATAATTGGGGCATTTTGAAATAGGGTCAAAGATTATACTCGATCAACTTTCTAGTCGCCTTTAATGTGCTGCGCATTATTTTTACCGCAAGAGCCCTCCTTAAGCCTCCAATTTCTATCCATTCCATTCTGCAACCCTTTATGATAAACATATGTCTAATGGCAAAGCTAGGTTCAAACTCTGTCTCTTAAACAACAAATACCTACTGTCACCAACATGTCCTTGCTCAGGATACATCCAATTTAAGCGTATTAGACAAGAGAAAACAAACTACTTAATTCAGACTAAAACATCTCTAGGATTGGATGATAAATTATAAACTCATCTCACTTATACATCTTACAATATTTTTGTTCTTCCTTCTCAACAATGCATAATCAATTTTCACACTGCACTGCATGCTATACATACTCTATTTCATAATATATCATATTTATAAAGTGAGGAGAATTGTCATATACAGTGATTGAATGTAATCAGTTTGCTCCGGGCATTGAAAAAGAATTTCCTGTGACCAACATTATAAATGTCTAAGGATTAAGTCCTAAACCAGAGTGGGTGGGGAGAGCAATTGCATTTGGCAAGGCTTCAAAAACATCATTTCAGGAAGAAAAATCCAATTCAATTTTCAGAATGTCTGGTTAAACCAATCCATGGCAGGTCTATATAATCGATATCGACCACTGCTTCCCTTGGCAGCATTCCTTCAGTGACAGAATTGTCTGGCTCTCAGCCACTTTCCATTGTGTTTTATGTAAATTATTTTGGCTGTCTGCTGTATATTTTTATGTTTTAGCTTTTACTACAATAAAAACTTCCATGGAGGCATTACACTATATGTGAAGGAGCAGACATTTCTTAATCCTTATTTACATTTCGTATATTTCTGAAGTCAGTTTTAATATTACTCTATGCTCTAACTATTGCTGACTTTTCAGGTCATTTCGATGACTCAAAACAAGCATGTCTATCTGTGTGATGCACCCGCCTTTCCATGTTGGCCTGCAGTCTTACAAAACAGAGAAGCTTGAGATAGTCTTTGAAGGGATGAGTATTCTTTTTGGACCATTCAGGGACATTCTATCATCACATGAACAAAACCTGAATCTAGACACATGCCTGACAAGTCCGGGCTGGCTGTTCCTGCTGCCTCTCTTTCTAGACCAGTCTCATCTGCACTCCCCACAGGTCACCATATTTGCTTCATATAGCCAGGCACTCTTCCCCTCTCTGCCTTCAGGGCATGTTCTCAGCAGTTCGTGCATCAGGCTTGTTTGCCATTCTCATTCTGAAGCTCTGCCCTTGAGTATCACCTCTCAGAAGAGGCATTCTTGAAGCATACTGCCTAAGAGTGTCTCCATGAAGCCCTTGCTACTGTCCTGGAGCATACTACCTAAGACTGTCTCCACAGAGCCCCCGCCACTGTCATCTCGGCTCCTCGACAACTTTCTTCTCAGTTCTCTCATATTTCCCATTTCCTTCCATAGCTGTTTGTCTCCCAATTAAGAATCTTGTGTCTCCGTTTTAACCCAGAATCCCCACTGCTGTTCACAAAGGATATGATGAAAGAATGCCCATTATATGAATGACAACCCTTAATAACAGTGATGTAGGTAGTGTTTCTCAGATTAACATCATCCTGCCTCTGTTTTGCAAGCCCCCTCTGTTCTCAAGCTAGCCCTCAGTTTTCCCTGCATCAAAGGCTTTTAACTGGATGCCAGGAACACAGATTTAAATCAGCTAAACTGCAGTCCTTAGGAAAGGGTATGGGAAAGAAATTTATTACTAGGACTGAAGAGAGATTGTTTAATTTGGTATCTACACAAAGAGATTAATAATACTGATGATCAGAAGTTTCTAACTCTAAAATCTACATAGAAAGCTATCCCCAGTTAATAGTAAAAAGAAACAAAAATATGGAATGTATGTAGAAGGTTACATGAGCAGTATCACACCCTAGAGCATACCATGGAATGTGGTCAATGATTTGAATGCTGTCATGTATGGGGGAGGATGAAGCACCTAAAAACCTCACAGTTATTTCATCAGGAATTCTGAATTTAAAAAACAAGCCAAAAAAAAAGCCCTTATATGTAAAGGGGAAGAAGGAAATTTAGAAAACACCTTTTAAGCCTTTTAAATCTCAGTTTCGTCTAGCCTCTTGTTTGTCTGTGTTGTGAAATTGCTTAGCGTTGTTTGATACTGAGTAAGATAACTGATTATGAAAATCTGATTTGATCATGCAGGGAAAATCTAATGCGTGGCATTAGATTTCTAAGGGAACGTTAGTTTGTGTCCAAGAATTTGTTTGAGTGAGAAACAGGGTATGAGTTCGTAGACACTTAGGGTTTGTTTGTTTCTTTGTTTGTTTGTTTGTTTGTTTCATCCCTGCTGAAAATGAGAAACTCTCACCAAAGGACTTTAAAGGACACCAGCTCCAGTATCTTGAACATGGCCACACGCAAGACCCTCCTTACTTCAACTTGAGACTTGTCTCAATCATCTATGGAGACCTGGATCATTTAATCTATGGAAACCTGGATCATTTACCTTGATCATCAAAGTTACAGGATTTGGAAGCACCCCAGAAATGCACATCTGGGCCTGTCTTTGAGGCATTTTTGAACTGTGTCAATGAACATGGAAAGATGAACTTTAAATATGGGAAGCACCATCTCAGACTGAATTACAGGAAGGAAAAAGGGCCTAGGCAGAAGCTTGTATCTCATGCTGCTTTCTGACTGCAGACGTGACAAGCTGACTCAGCCTTCTCTGACAATGATGGACTACTCCTGTTTGAAAAAAATAAACCTTCATCTTTGAGTGTGTTTGTATCCAGTGTCACAATCACAAGGAGAGTAACTGATTCAAACGTATTAGCAAACTAACATTTTTTTTTTTTTTGAGTGAGCATGGCCTAATTAAGAAAGGGATCTCCAGTGCCCTTTTTGGCAATCATCAGAGAAACATCCTCCTGCATCAGGTAGAAGCAAACATAGAGACCTATAGCCATTCATTATGCAAAGAGCAAGAGACCTGGGAACACTGAGCTCTAAATGAGATGTCTCCATCAAATCCCACCCCTCAGGGCTCAGGGAACTTCCCAGAAGAGGGGGCAGAAAGCTTGTTAGATCCAGAGGGGTGGAGGACACCAAGAACACAAGACTGTCTATATCAACATGATTGATACCCATATGAACTCACAGAGACGGAAGCAACACACAGAAAGCCTGCATGCTTCTGCATCAAGGACTCTATATACACTATAGCATCCATTTTAGTGTTTTTATGAGTTTACTGAGTGTTTCAATAAGTCAGTTTCTCATTCTTTTTTGTTTCTTTTCGTTTCTTTCTTTTATTGGATATTTTCTTTATTTACATTTCAAATGCTAGCCTGTTTTCAGGTCTCCCTCCAGAACCCCCTATCCCACCCCCCCTTTCCTCTGCCTCTCTACCACCTACCCCTCCACTCTTGTCTTCCTGCCATGGCATTCCCCTACACTGGGGCATCAAAAGTGCTCAGGCCCAAGGGCCACTCCTCCCATTTATGTCCAATAAGGACATATGCGGCCTTATGCGGACATATGCGGCCTGAGCCATGGGTCCCTCCATGCATACTCTTTGGTTAGTGGTCCAGTCCCTGGGCACTCCTGGGGTCTGACCAGTTAACACTGTTCCTTGCACCACTGGGCTGCAAACCCCCTCAGCTCCAGTCCCTTCTCCAACTCCTCCCTCAGGGACCTCGCACTTAGTCCGATGGTTGACTGTAAACATCCACTTCTCTCATTCTTATGTCTTCTCTTGTGTTGGTTTGTCTTGTGCAACTCTGGCACTTTAGTTTTTATTAAATTTTATTTTATTATATTATATTTTATGTTGTTATGTTATTATCCCTTGGCAACCTGTCTTTTCTCTAAGAAGATGCAGAAGGAGTGGTACTAGATGGGAGGGGGTGGTGGACAGTAACCAGGAAGGGTAAAGGGATGCAAAATTGGAAACAAGATGTATTACGGGAAAAAAATCTATTTTCAATAACTGGAAAAAAAGGAAAAGGAATCTTTCCATATATTTAAAGTTCATGAAAAGAGTCCTATATAATCAAGGTGGATCTTAAGTTTATATATATATATATATATATATATATGAATTTTATACATTATATATTCATGCATATATAAAAATTTTATACATTATATTCATATATATAAATGTTATACATTATATATTTATATATTACATACTAATTTCATATATATGTGTGTATATATATATACATATATATGTGTGTGTATATATATGTGTGTGTATGTATATATATATACACACACATATATATACATATATATATACATATATATATGTGTGTGTATGTATATACATATATATCCTTATAAGAGGAGGTATAGGGAGATTCAATAAACACTGAAGAGATCGAATTTTTACAATTTCAAGTTAATGAATGTACACATTTAACAAATGCTGAGAGAATCAAGGAGTGGTTTTCCCTTAACATGTTGTAGCCCAAGCTACCCCACGTTTGGGGGCCAAAATGTCATGGACCTCTCTGTCAATGTTGGAACCCACACTGCCAAAAGCCTTGGGGGCTAAACTGTTAGAGCCCACACTGCCCCAAGCTGCTCCAGTCCTCGGGTCAGGGTTCAGCAAGAGAGAGAGAGAGAGGACAGACAAGAGGAATGGAGACCAGACAGTGTGATTCAATCCCGTTTATTCTTCAGTCTCTCTTCCTAGTCCAAGTCCGAAGTTTTGAGTTCCTAGTCCCTAGTGCCTCCAAGTTCCAAGTTTCTTCTTCCAAGTGCTAAGTGCATAATGTCTAATGCCTAATAACTAACTCCAAGTTGTACTGAACTCTTCTGTCTGCCTCTCACCTTTTATATGTCTCACTTCTAAGCCATGCCTCTAAGTCACACCTTTAAGTCATGCCCTTAGGCCTTGTCTCTAAATCTGATCTCTAAATCACGTCCTTAAGTCACACACATTTAAGTCTCACACACCCAAGGGAAAATTCTGGGTATCTAAAGCAAGATGTTATCAGAGTGTGCTCAGCTGTTGTAGGCTATTGTAATCAAGTCTCTTATCAGGGTATATGGCTCAAGGTGGCTGCAAGGATGATAGCCGCCTTCTGTCAGCTCCCCACATTAACCCATCCAGGGAAGTGCCCCCTAGTGGTTTTTCCTTAAGCCAGGCAGGGCAGTGCAAGTTCTCAATGCCTGGAATTTTTACACCTGTTATTCAGAACTATGAGACAGTAAGTCTCCATCTTTTAAAAGTCAAAAGTCCCTTTACACCCAAGTTCTACCTCAACCCATTTAAATCATGAAATCCTGCACTGAGTTAAAATATCCTGAGGTCCTGTTTTTGCCTCTAAGTGAACTCTAAGTACACATTACTGCAGTTCACTTTCCTATTCCAAACATATTCTTATTTTTATGAGAAAGTCTTCATTTATAGAGTGCAAAAGTATCTCTGACCTTCCATAATAATAATGTCCAAACCATATTTTATTTAAGCAGAGACTCTACATTATAACATAGAGGTAGTGTAGTGATCATGCACGTTGGAGATTTCTGCATTCTTTAAATTTGATGTAATTTCTATTATGATTCAGAAAGATTTTCAAGACCTCCCAAAAACTAGAAAAGTAGATTGATGACCCAAAAAAGCAATAAGCGTGAACATATCATTATTTTGCTGTGAATATAATAAGTTCAAATTATTCTATAGAGTAATATCAAAAAACCTGGATTTTTTTAAGTTTAGTTTTCAATAGTTTTTTTTCTGCTGTCATCCTGATCAATATTGAATAAATGTAGCTATGGTAGGAGAAATAAAGAAGTGGTCACAACTTTGTGCAGGAAGAGGAACATATTTGACCCCCATCTTTCCTTTTTAACCTGACATCAGAGGAAACGCAAAAGGTCACCTCTTCATCTGTATTTCTTAAGGAAGGAATTAGTCATATATATTATTACCTTGGCTCCATTCCCCAAAGAATAAATGAGAGATGAACTACACTGAACAAAGGCACATCATTACATTCAGAAAGCCATTTGCTTGCAACAGGAAATCAATGTAGAGCAGTCTTACAACGTCGCATGACATTAAATGTCTATAATCACTTTATTCTGCTTAAGTTGTATAGATGTGTTCAGCCAACATTCTTCTTCTGTAATCTCTCCCTAGGAAAAACTCATCTCCTTGCACAACTGCGGGAATCACTTAGAAACTAATAGCTCTCAAATCCCTGTCTCTATCCCTGGCATCCCTCTAAGCTCCATGAGCCATATGGCTTAGTGGCTAAGTAGGAATAGAGAGGCCAGGGAGTGAGGATATATGTGTGTGACTCCCAGCCACCACTTAGAGGCCAAATTATTTATCTTAAATAGACCTTACTTTCATCATCATTAAATAGAAGAAAGTGCACACTGCCTGGCAACAAGTACTGGGTAAATGGTATAGTCACTTCATTATTATTATTAGGTCTTGACAAGCAAATGTTCCAGAAACCCCTTGAAGGTAAATTGTCCAAAGCTGAAGTTATTATTCATCTCAAAAACTTGATTAATTTCTGTGACATTATCATACTCAAAGCCATATTCACCTCAATCATCCTACCAAATATCCTTTGATCCTTTGATAGTCATGCCCATTTCCTCTGCCCTAATTTCCTAACATTTCTCAGTTTTAGCTTTTGGGGGTATAATTTAGAAATAAATTTATGCACATTTAAGTGTAGACTATGATTATATATACATAAAATATCTGTGTCTGCCTAGTTAATTTACATATTGACCACATAGCTAGCTAGCTATGTCTCTATTTTTTTACTATGTTTGTTTTTAGTTTATTGTGGAGAAAGCTTAATATGTGCTATCTTAGCAAATGTAAGGAATGCAACAGTGCTATTAACTATTCTTAGCTTGTAATGTTAAACCATCAGAACTTACTCAATTCACAAATGAATTTTGTATTATCTACCCCAAACATCCCCATTCTTCCACCTTCTTCTTGGAAATAACCTCTAAGTTTTTTGTTTGAAGAAGTTCTGTTGCATGTAGTTTTAAAAGCTCACTACCTTTGCCCAGGGCTCTGGCCATGCTTCTACCCCCTTCCAAGACCCTTTTGATTTTCCTGCCATTAGCTCCTGGATCATCCGTCAGCAGTCCCCACCCAGCTTTCTTTTCTACCCACCTTTCTCTGGGAGGGATTGGGCTACCAGCTCCCAAGTGAGACCC
This sequence comes from Arvicanthis niloticus, assembly GCF_011762505.2. Classification (NCBI taxonomy): domain Eukaryota; kingdom Metazoa; phylum Chordata; class Mammalia; order Rodentia; family Muridae; genus Arvicanthis; species Arvicanthis niloticus. The sequence continues at coordinate 9,185,455 of NC_047660.1, read as the reverse complement.
TTGAATTTATGGATGAAACACACACAGAGAGAGACACACACACAGTTTTGTTACTTTAACTTGCTTACTAAGCAAAATTGCTGGGCACAGATAACTTCCACCTGGAAAAGCGTGCCCTTACCAATTTATCTTTTCCTGCCCTAAACTTAGTGGCTAGCTCGACCTAGCCCCTGCTAAACAACCTTAGCCACCCAGCCTGGTGGCCTGGCCTTCTTTATTGACAAATCAAGGAACAATTAAAAAACAGGGTTAGCATTACAACCTCCTCTTAAAAAGTTCAACTTTTTCTTCTCTGTTTTAGATTTCACTGATATGATGAACAAACATAATGAAACAAACATAAATAAACAAACATAATTCCACCCTGGAAATAAATGTCTCCATTATCAGCAATATGGATGAACCTGCAGGATATTACACTACAAGAAGTAAGCCAAACACAACTCTGTTGGTACCACTTACATCCTATTCCTTTTTCTTTGTAATGACTACATCAATACTTCTTTATCCATTGTTACTTCCATGACCTGAATTCAGGTCATATTGTCTTCAATATCGCAACCTCCTCATAATTGATCTCTTTTGACCTCTCATTGTTGTCTGATTTCTTCCCAACAGTGGATATGAAAGTGATGCTCCAACACACTCAGGTATCTTACCTAAAACTCATTCAAAAACATTATTTAAAAAACACATTCAATATAGATTTTTTTTTCTGAAATTAAAATATAATGCAATATTTTCCCCCTTTCCTTTTCTCCAACTCTTCTACTTCTCTCTTTGAACACCATAGTCATAGTCATCATCTAACTGTTGCTATACACACACACACACACACACAAAGATAGATAGATAGATAGATATATAGATAGATAGATAGATAGATCTCTATATATCCCTAAATGTATCAATACAAACTACAGTCTATATAAAGGTCAGAGAAACTACACCCATAAAGTATTGTCAATATGGCTGCCTAAACAAGACCTGAAGGACACCAACAGACATTCTAACATGGAAGGAGGAATTTTATTGGTGGGGAGGAGTTCAACTCTAGAAAATGAACTACAGGCAACTAAAGAATATACTAAAAGCAGGATCATCGACTTCTCAGGAGAAGAGACCGACAATTGCCTATCAGATAGTAAACGGTCAGCTCTGAAATCAAAGACTCAAAAAGAAGCTCTAAGATAGACAGCTCAGCAGTTAAGGACACATAGTGTTCTTCAAAATCAAGCTCCAAACAGCCTAAGTAAGTCTTCCTTGTAATCTTCCCAGGAGGCTCTTATATTAATTCAACTTGTGAAGAATGTTATTAATTGAAATTGTTTGATTCTGTGGGCTTTCTTGAAGATGAATATAATAATTTGCACATAGCCTACAGATTTACCTAGGAGTAAATAAGACAGAATGCAAGTAAGAGCAATATTAATATAGATGTATATGTTTAATCTTGATACTATTTTCATTTTTGTTTTTAGATTAAACATTCATTAATTCTAATACTTTTAATTAGTTTTTAAAACATTGTCTCATTTGTATATTTGCACCCAAGTTAAACTTTGTGGGACTTTGTTTTATAAATAGCTAATGATGATTAACAACTTAAAATTCAAAATAAACCAATATGACCATTGTCCTAGCTTCACTTATGTTGCTAAGATAACAACAACAACAAAACTGACAAAAAGCAGTCTAGGTGAAAAGAGTTTATTCAGCTTACATTTCTAGATTACAGACCATTATAGCAGAGAAGTCATCGTGACAAGGTCTCAGAGCAGCTAGTCACACCATCTCCACAGACAAATACAAGGTAAAATAAATGCATATATCTTTAATTGCTTAACAGGTTAGTAGTCAGCCAGATTCTCTACTCTTATATAGCTCAGAGCTGAGACCATGAAATGATGACACCCCATTCAACATAGGTCTTTCTATATTAGTTAACAGTCATGACAATCTCCCATAGACATGTCCACAGGCTAACCTTATCTAAATAATGATTTACTAAGATCCTCTCCAGGTTATTCTAGATAGTGTCACATTTGCAGCTTAGACTAACAAGCACTGTAATTATTGATAATTACAAGAATTATCAATGGAAAGTGATGTAATATATCTGAAAATAATGACTCTCCCTACCTTATAATATTTTAGTATCCAGTAGTTCAATAGGGAGATGTAGGACCCCATAAACCTCTTCCTCATTCATGACTGACTGTTGACAAGCTCAGCCATGTGCAGGTCCAATGCAGACAACCACTGCAACTATGCATTTATAGCACCTACAATTGCAACAGCTGTGTCATACTCAGTAGATAGCATTTTATCACACTTCTCCTTCCTGTCTTCTTGCCTTTCCTCTTTTGTGCAATATTCCCTGAGCCTTAAAGAAGACAGTATCAATGTCCTGTTTCAGACTGAGCACTCAGTCATTCCATTTTATTTTTTCTTTTTCATTTTTATTGATTATTTTATTTATTGACATTTCAAATGTTCCCCTTTCCAGTCTCCCCACACCAACCCCCTTCTCATTCCCCACTCCCCTTTTCTTCTAAAAGGGTACTACTCCCTCTCTTCCAGAGGTCCTGAGTTCAATTCTCAGCAACCACATAGTGGCTCACAACCATCTGCAATGAGATCTGTTGCCCTTTTCTGGCCTACAGCCATACATGCAGGCAAAAAGATGTACACATAATAAATAAATCAGTAAATCTAAAAATAAATAAATAAATAAAAATAAAAAACACTGGCTGATCTTGCAGAGAACATCCAAGTTCTGTTTCAAGCATCCCTCCCTATCAGTCTGTGTCCAACCATGTGTTAACTCCAATTCTAAGGAAATCTTACACCTTTTTCTGACCGATATATACACACATATACATAAATCACTCCCTTTTAAAAGCAGCTTGAACACAAAATAATCTTCGCATTAACTAGAGTTGATTGAAAAGAGGTTTATCTGATTAAGAATGAATGTAGCATTTGATAATAAGATTAGAAGCATAGAGGTTTAAAAGGCAGGTTAACATCATGTTGACTGAGTTAAACAACAGTAATAAGTTGCCCTCCCTAAAGCTAGTAACTGCTAAGGCCTTGAGGTTTGTTGTTGTTGTTGCTTTTCTTGTTACTCTATTTACTGTGCCTTATTCAAATTCCTACTGTAGAACAGGCCTCAAATCCAAACAGGCGATGGTTGGTTGCCTCATAACTATCATGCCACTACAACACATAGTGAGTACATCTTCCTGCCTAGTTTTATGTGACCACCCAGCTGTTTTTATGACCATGGTTCTGCAATATAACATCAGATCAGGTATTACATTGCTTCCATCTTCACTACTTTTGCTTCGGATTGTTTTATATACATGTAAACATGATTTTTTTCTTATTTTGTCAAGAAGTCATCAGAGATCTTGATTAGGATTGCATTTATTCTGTAATTGCCATGGGTGGGACTGTGATTTTTATAATATTAATTCTTTCAATTCAAAATAGAAAAATCTTTTCATGGTCTAGTGTCTTTCTGAATTTGAATCTTGAGACTTTTCAAATTTCCCTTGTGGAGACAGGAAAAAGAATTTTCATTTCTGTTGGACACAAATTGACACAAAGTTAAACTGAAATCTGTCCTGTATTTTGCATTCTTAGTCATGTGACAAGTGTCCCAGATCAGAGATATATCTGGGAGACAGCAGAATCATTTTCTTATTAACTTTAAAACAGGCTTCAAATTTTAGAGTTCAATAGAAACTTACAAAACACTATCATCTTTACACAATACCAGTTTCCATATAATACTGGCTTTGATCAGAAACCCTTGTACATGCCTGTGACTATACATGTACGGGATGAAACTGAGTGAGATCTTTATGTGTCAGTGTTATACAGGAGGTGGTGAAACAGGTCAGAGGAAAACAAAGAAGTTTCTTCCCATGGAAATTATATTCCTATCAGGAAAAATAATCCCTACCCAGTATTGATACATAAAATATAAATTAACCATAAAACATGAACAGAAAATAACCAGGATAGATTATAGAGATATATAAGGACTAAATTATCAGAAAATAATAAAATGGATAAGGAGGATGTAGAGATTGAGAGATTAGAGATGAGGTTACCATTCCAAGTCTATGTTCAGGGAAGTTTTACACTAACAACAACACCTCAGTAAATACCTGCCTTAGTCACTGTTTTGCTGCTGTGAAAAATCACCATGACCAAGGCAACTCAGAAGAGAAAGCATTTAATTCAGGTCTTGCTCAGAGGTTCAGAGGCTTAGTTCATTATCAACATGATCCACAAACACACACGCATACAGAGAGAGAGAGAGAAAGAGAGAGAGAGAGAGAGAGAGAGAGAGAGAGAGAGAGAGAGAGAGAGAGAGGGAGAGAGAGTGAGAGAGAGAGAGAGAGAGAGAGAGAGAGAGCTCAAAGCCCACCCTCAGCGACACACTTTCTTTAACAAGGCCACCCCTCCTAATCCTTCTAATCCTTCAAAATACTATCACTTCCTGGTGACTAAACATTTTAATATATGAGCCTATAGAAGTCACTCTTATTTAAATGACCACATTAACTAATGGAAAAACAGGAATGAAGTACAGTTACCTAGATGAGAGCTGGTACCAAGTAGAGGGTGAAGCACATGCAAAATAATAGGATAATTTTATCTGTTCCTGAAGGAATGAACTTCTACTAGAGATTTATATAGTACTGACAGTATTCAATTGACTACCATAACATGGAAAAGTCTACTTAGTATCTTGCATAGATTCACAGATATCACATCTTTTATTATTCAATGAGAAAGTGGTTCTTGGGGAATTATTAATGTTTGTACAACTACTCTTTGAAATAACCAAACACTTTCTTGATCCTGTCCATGCAGGTCAGTCAACAGGGTCTACAAGAAAGAGAGTGGGCATGGAGGGACAAGAAATTCAAAGAGTGAAGACAAGACAGAGTCTGATCAAGTCCCATTTATTGAAAGGAAATCATGAGTATTATAAGCACAAGCAGGGGAATGTAGCTGAAGGCGCTTTGCCATGTGTGCTTTGCAGCTGGGAGCACTAAACAAGTAAAACAAGATGTTTATCAGAGTGTGCTCAGCTGTTGTAGGCTGTTGAAAACAAGTCTTTTGTCCGGATATATGGCCCGAGATGGCTGCAAAGATGATAGCTGCTTTCTGCTAGGACATGGCTCCCAACACTTTCTGATATGTTTTAGGTATTGATATCCATAACTATCTTGTGTAGTATATGTTTAATTTCCAATGAACACAAGTTGTGACTTACCGGCATTAAATACTTAGAGATGAAATAATTTCAATAACCTTGTAAAGATAATTAGTTGAATGAATCATCCCAGAAATCCAAATAAAGACTCATTCACCTTTTCTCATGAGGTTAACTTCTAGCCTGCTCAGTGCCACAGTTAAATATGATTTGAATGTCAGTGAAGGCTTTATGGGTCAGAATATAGTCTGTACAGAGACCTTCAGAGCTTGAAAATTTTATGCTACTTAGAAACAGTTTTTACTATTTCTAAGAGTAACATCTCTATGGGTACTTAGAGATAAAATAGGTCATTAGGTTTCTGCTTCTGTAATTGAAGCCCTCTGCCTTTATACTTAAAAATAGAGATACACAGAGATAGAAAAAAAACAGATACAAATGGAGAGAAAGAGTAGAGAGATATTCCTGGACTTCCTGCCCCTTGACATGCTCTGAGCTGTCTCAAGATACTGCCAGCATCATCCGATGTGGCTCAGGAAACTCACATCTCCTAAACTGTAAGCCAAAATAAACCTCTTTCTTTGGCTAAACATAATCTGTAGTGTTGTATTCTTAGAAAAAAAAGAATGAACTACTGATTTAGTCAAAAGAAGTTTTCCATTGCTTTTAGCAATTAAAATGTAAAAATCAAAAAGTAAAAGTATAATAAAATATTCCTTATTAACTACCTAGTCTAGAACATAAATTAACTCCCTTTGAAAATATTAGCCAGCTACATATGCAACAGACATACCTATGGTGCAGGAAAAATACCCATATACATATAAATAAATAAATAAATAAATAAATAAAATATTAGACATCTAAATAGTAGAATTATTAATAACAGATCCCATAACTACATTTTCTTACTACAAATCATCATCATCATTGGCTGCAATGTAAACAAAACATTTAAATTCTGGGATTCTCCAGAAATTTCCATTGAGAAATTTGTGTGATAAAAGTACTACCATCCTGGGAGATATGTGGATTAAGTGAGTTATGGTAACTACACTAGGGAATCGGTGATACTGTTACTATTACATTAGTGGTAGTACAGTACATAAAATAACCATGAGACTGGATTGGTAGTCTTTATGGTTTAGAATACTGGTACTTCCTAGGTTTGTGTCCTAGTTTCATTTTTGTTCTTGTAATAAAATACTCTGAGCACTTAAGGGAGAAGAAGGCTCACTTCTGCCAGTGATTCTGGGTGAAGTCAAAGTGGTCATTACAAACAACTGGTTACATTGTATCAACTGGCCACATTGTTTCTACAGGCAAGTTTAGAGACAAAGGAATTCTTATTTGCTTACTTGTGTGTACTTGGCTTCATTTCCCCAGTCTTGTACAGTTCAGAATCCCCTGCTTAGGGAGTAGTGCCACCCACGTGGGATAAATCTTCCCCCCATCAATTATTTAATTGAGATAGTTTTCCACATGCATGTCCACAGGGAAATCCAGTGTAGACAATGGCTTACTAATTTTTTTTCTGGGTGATACAGGGTGGTATCAAGTAACAAACAAAGTTAATCATCACGTTTATAATTTGGAAAAGTCATTTACTACTTCACAGTACTCACTTTCTCATCTATAATATTATAATATAAGAATAAAAAATTTTCTAATCTCCTATATTTCTTATTAACCTAATCTCCTATATTTCTTATTATTAATAAGATTTCTTAAATCTTATTAATTTATATATATATATATGCCATCACCCTGCAAACAATGAATACTGTTTTTGACATAATAACTTTGCTGTGATACTTGGTGATTTAAAGGGTTTTTTTTTTACCTTTTATTTAAAAACCATGAAAACTGATTGCTTCTTAGACACTTTTACTGTTATCAAAAATAAAAGTATTTGGCAAATGTTTCTCTCTGTCTCATTAGGGTGCAACAAAATGAAAGCATATTCTTAGAGGCTTGGTATTGTGTCAAATTATTTAGTTACCTCCTTAGATATCATGTTCATACAAAATTTCTTCTCTTCTACAAACATGGAAACTCAAGGAAATTTAATTTCACTTCCCCCTCTGCAATTACGATAATCTTACCAAATGGGTGTTTTGGTATTTAATCTTGTTTGACAGTAAAACCTTGTTAATGTGTAAACATCTATAATACAGATTTTCCGTTATAATAGTGTACTTTGGGGCTTTTGTTTAACTACATAAAAGGGAAAAGAAATTGAGCTCATAGCTGTAGTTAGTCATACTGAAAAGATGACTATTTGGAATACACATCTTTTCTACATTGTGCCAACTCCACATCCAAAGGATCACAGCACCTAAGAAAACAACAGACACGGTAGTTTAAGTGTTTGTTGTGATTTTGTTTTGTTACAAACAACATTATCTTTCCTCTAACTGTATAGCAGAATTACCAAAATCCTAAATTACTGTGTAACGAGTTGACTGACATACTTAGCTGAGTTGGCAAGACAGAGTGTTGCCAATATCCACCCTGACGCTGCTTAACAACAGAGCCATGCTGGCTTTATGATCTGAAAAGTGGAAAGTTTCCTCAAAATGTACCTAGTAGGTGCAAAATATCCATGTATGTTTATTACATTATGGTGTTCTTACATTTTTAGAGTTTCAATCACCACAATGATCTGATTAAAAGTAATGTTGCTACTATGTGAACTTAAAGATGATGTTATTATTTTGCCACACTGTGAAAATACCAATAGAATTACCATTGCCTACATATACAGTAGATAAAGTATTTCTAACAAAACTGAATCTATTAAGTTAAAAACTGAAATCATCAGTTAGGAGTCACTAACTGAAATTGTTATTGAAAAAGTCACTTTGAAAAACACATTGTATTATTTATGCTTCTGTCCTGTGATAAATCACCGTGACCAAGGCAACTGACAGAATAAATAGTTAAAAGTTTGCTTACGATTCCAGGCAGATAAGAATGCATCTTGGTAGGGAGCATGTCCGAAGGGGACAGGCATGGTAGACAGAGCAGGAAGCTGAGAGCTCACATCTCAATAGGCATGGAGCAAGGAAAGCAAACTTGCAGTAGGAAAAAGCTGTATAATCTCAGGGCCCAACCTGAGTGACACACTCCCTCCAGCAAAGCTGCTAAACCGCCTCAAACAACATCACCAACTAGAAACCAAGTTTCAAATACCTAAGCTTATGGAGGACATTTCTCATTCACACTATCTCATATATGATCAAAGAAATCAAAGAAAAAGTGTATTGTGTTATTTAAGAGGGGATTTTTTTATAATCAAGGGAGTATAAATTTAAGCTTCTTATATTTTGTTTCTGATCAACATTTTAAATATTCTCATTGAATACACTCCTCAAGACTTCATCTTAAATTTTCTACAGAACTTAGAGTAATGTTATTCAGATTTCTTTTGTTCGTTCAAAAAATGAAAAATGTTAAAGCAATGAATCTAGGTTGTGAGAAGGCATAGGGAAAAAATCAAACTTGTGGTCTCAGGGATTGATTTTCAATATCAAGAAAATATAAGCCTCAATTCAAGGAGACAAGTTTTCCTCCCTGGTCTAGTACTTTATAAATACTACTGTACTGTCATTTTGTTGCAGATTGGCCCACAAAACACCACAGACATGTTCATTTAAAAGCAACAAAGGTTTAATTTAACATTTTCAGATATTTTGCTCCTTGAACATTAGCTCCATTTGGTGTCAACACATGCTGGCAGTAGCCAGTGGCACTCAATGATGTCTTTTAACTCCTGGAAAGAAACTGAAGGATAAGAAGCAATAGACCACTGTCCTGCAGTCACCTGGAAAGGCACCTTTCCTCACACTAGCTCCTATTTCTTAGAGGTCCAGATGAGGATCAAGCTTTCAATTTGTGGACATTTTGAAAATGGCCCAAATGCCAATTATACTAACTTCTAAAGTTCTGAAGTCTCTGAAGAAAAAGGCCATGGCCGTCGCAGAGATTCACAGTAAAGATGCTTTCAAGAACAAGGTAAAAAGTTTCAAAAAAAATTCTAGAAAGGCTGTTTAGAACTAGAGCTTTCATCTCTAGAATGTGATACTAAGAAATGTATAGCCTTGTGCCCAAAATGGGGACCACCAAGTAGGCATTCTTAAAAGCACGAGAAAACTGACTAAATTCAACACATGACGTGTTCCTGGCTTTCCCCAGGATGTTTCACTGGAAAAAAAAAATGTTTTTTTGCATTTGGAAGTTTAAGAAGCAAATAACTTAATTTTCATTGTAAGTATGGAATAATGTATAATTAGAAAGAAAATGTTCTCAGCATCTACAAAGCCTTAAAGAATTCCATAAGAAGAACCATTCCCAAGGATCTCGAAAAATACTGAAATATCATTTTTTTCTGTACTTGGATGTTACAGTTTACTAAGGAACTGATAGTGTCTTCTTCCCTTGAGACACATTCTCAGAAAAGCCCAGGGCCAGAGTCCTTTCAGAAGCAACCACTTCTTTTTAATTGTCATCTTTTTGTCCTCAATTTTCTCTTCTAACCCAACTATTTTCATTACCTATTTTGGTGTGAAAAACTGTCTTCGTGTTTATTCCTAAACATATCCCAACCTCTAATTCCTCTATGTTATGTTCTGGATATTTGTAGTACAAACTTGGGACTCAGAGTCCTTTTTTCTCTCAATAGCCATAGCCTTGTGAATGGAAGTCCGCCAAACCTATTCATTCTGCACCTCTGAAGCATGGTGATTTTCATAGACATAATTGAATGAAGCCTCCATCCTTCATTATTGTATTACAAATGATCATACCTAAATGAATAAAGCACTCTGCAGAGTGTTAATTATATCATGTAAAAAATATGCCTGTTCTGTGGACAAGTGGTTCACTCCAAATCCATGCATTGAAGTCCTTAGCAGCAATGAAACCACATGTGGATATAAAGCTTTTAGAGGTAGCTAAGATTAAAAAATAATCATGAGGGTAGACACTTAATCTAACAAGGTTTGATGATCTTATATGGAGTAGGGACCAAGGATAACTCCTTTATACTCATGCACTGAGAAAAATCAAAAGAGGATTTCAAAAAAAAAAAAAAAAAAGACACATGCAATTCAAGAGGAGACCCTCATCATCAACTTGAGAGAACTTGTACTCGGACTGTTAACTGGATTTAGAATAGCCTTAGATACACACCCTTAGATACACCCATAGTTAAACCTATTTGTTTCCAGAAAGGTTTAACTATGGATGAAAGACTCAACCTGAACAAGGGTGCAGCATTCCATGGGCAGGTCTAGCCTGGATACAGAGGAAGAAAGGGGAAGCCAGCTAAGTGGCAACATTCATTTCTCTGCGCTTTCTGTCTGTGGGCACTGTGTAACCGACTATCTCAGGTCCCTACCACATCTTCCCTACCATCATCGACTATCATCTTAACTATAAATTAATTAAGATCTTAAGATCTCCCCTTTCTTCCTTCCTTAATTTGCATTTTCTGGGTATTTTGTTAAAGCAATGAAAAAAGAAACCAATACAGACACAGATTTTCTGGAACTGTGAGATAACAGTCTCTTTTACTAAACTCTCCAAATCAGTGGTATTTTATTCTATCACCCAAAACTGAGTAATATAATTTGATACAATTTCAAAAATCACTAACACAATCTAGTAAACATCTGAACTTTTTGTAGCCTAAAGACTGCTTGTTTTTGGTGTTTGTTTTTTACACTGTTCTGATCAAACAATAACATCAAATCAGAGAGAAAATAGATGATCCGGTTATTTCAACACGAACCTTTTTGTAAGTTGGCTGACAGAAGAAAACATTATTAAAAATATTGATTCTTCTTCTTTTTAGTTTACTACACAATAAACTTCCTGTACCAACTTGAACTCTAGTTATTTAACATGTGTACCTGGTACACAAAAGAGAAAACAGACAACAGTCCTGCAACAAAGGTGTCTCCAGCTTTGTAAGAGGATCCCAACCATGACTGCATACTTAAGCTCAAGTAGGCCTGGGGATGCACATCATCTTCCATTCTGCTGCCACTAGGAGGGGGAGAGGTGGATGACAGCTGCTCATCTCATAAAACATGCAGACACATTTTGTCTTATTCTTCAAGAAAACATTGAGATTATGGGTTTTTTTTTTTTTTTTTTTTTTTTGTACGTGTGGGGGGTTGTTTGTTTTTGGTTTTGGAATTAGCATCTTATATACGAATCTAAGAGTAAGTCACCAAAAGGCCAACAGAAGTAAATGATGATTTATGGAGAAAATAGTAAATGTCTATAGGTTGACAATACAAAAACAGAAAGGCAAATACAGCAATGGAAATAAACTTAGAGAGACGCGATACCTGGAGAGAGGCTAAGACAGATGAACCGCCGAAAGCATGAGAATAGCCTAGTTTTCATAGTAAAATTGTGACATGAAGCAAAACAAAACTCAAAAGAGTGATTAATGAGCAATGGAAATGTTACTTCACTGTACAAATATTTTCACCACCTCCAACTCTGACAGAAGGCTAATATCCAAATTACATTCAGAACTCAAGAAGCTGGACTTCAACAAATTAAGTAATCCAATTAGAAAAAGGGGTAACAATCTAAACAGAAAATTATCAACAAAAAAAAATCACAAATGGCTGAGAAACACATAAAGAAATATTCACCATCCTCAGACATTAGGGAAATGCAAATGAAAATTAATCTGAGACCCTGTCTTATGTATGTCAGAATGGCTAAGATCAAAAATACAAGTGACAGCTTATGCTGGCAATTAGGTGAAACAAGGAGAGCACTCCTCCACTCCTCAGGTGCAGAAAAAAAGGGAGAAAATACTGACTGAGAAAAATAAGGGACATTTCTGGAAATATATGGAAACCTATGCAATGGAAACTCCATGGATTCCAGGAGAGTATCCCTAGCAAAGACTCCTGGTAATGGGGGACACATGGCCTGACCTGACCATCTTTTATAACCAGGCAAGACCTCAAGTGGAGAAATTGGGGGACCAACCCAGCCATGAACCTTCAGCTTACTGTTTGTCCCACATGCAGAGTGTTCTGGGACCAAAGCCTAGCAGAATCATCATCAAAGAGACCAGATAGAATTCATCCAGCAACTGATGAGAGCAAATTCAGAATACCACAGCCAAACATTAAGAGGAGGCCCAAGAGTACTTCAGAGGACAGGGAGGAAGGATCAGAGGAACTAGAGGTGTTAGGGACATACTACAAGAACAACATGGTCCACAGAATCCAATGACTGGGACTCATGGGGATTCATGAGCAAGCTTGTAGGGGATCTCACTTAAGTCATTTGCATATATGTTACGGCTGAACAGCTTGGTATTCTTGTGGGAATCTTAACAGTGGGAGCAGGAGCTGTCCCTGACTCTTTTGTCCATTTATGGGACCCTTTTCTTCCTAGTGGTTTACCTTGCCCAGCATTGATGTAATGACATGGACTGTTGTAGCTTGTTATGCCACATTTGGTTCATGTCCCTGGGAGCCCTGTTCTTTTCTGAAGGAAGACAGAGGCAAGAGGTGGGTCTGAAGGAGAGAGTGGAGGGAAGAGACACAGGAGATGGCAGGGAGGGAAACTGTCATCAGGAGGTAATTTATGAAAGAAAATTTTTTAAAATAGAAAGATACAAACTACAACAAAATATAAAGTTTTAAGAAGTACAGAAAAGAAAGTTAATAATGTATTATAAGTAAGCAAATGGAGTTATGTTTTAGAAAATGGGCACTAGTTGATAATTCTATAAGAGATGAACTTATTCTGCAAAAGTCTTATATAAGAACTTTAAAATGGACTATGAGCTCAAAATTGAGAAAGAAAAAATTTAAGGACAGGCTATGAGGTCATTAAGAAGAAGGATACCGTCCATTCACAGTTCTTTTCATGGGAAGCACCTGTGTTGGATTCTACACAGTTCAGAAAAGATTTTTATGGTGAAAGTTTGCTGGGTAGATTGTCCTGAGAATTGTTATGGCCATGTCCTCTTTTTTACTACCTGGACCTGTCATCTCTTCTTGGCAAAGAAGAAATGTTCTTCCAGATGTGAGATGTCTCAGATCTGGTAGGATTGCCATTGTATTACTGACCTCTTCTGAGCCCTGTAAAGCAATCTCCTTGCCACTTGAAGGTGAAGGGCGATGTTATCCATCCACTTCCAAGAAAAATCTCACCAAAGAGTCCCAGCCCACTTACCACATCTGATGATAAAGTGGGCACTTCATAAGAAATATTGTAATGAATTAGAATTTTTTCAATTTAAATGTTTATTGTGTAACTTTAAACAGAGTCTGTAGTGCTGGATCAGGCATGGCTGTATAAGGCCCAATGTGACACAGTTCCTGCCCTTGAAGCATTTCCAGGCCATTGATCCCTATGTGTGCTGATGACTGCTGTTGGCCTAAAACCGATCTGCTGTCTTATCTATGTGTTTTGCTTTCACTCTCTCTTTCTGGGGTACTTACTTCCCCCATTACTCAGAGCTAATCACTCCACGATTAATGAAACAGATGCAGTTCTCAGGAATGAGGAATGCAGGTAGTCATGAGGTTATGGGGGACAAGGAACAAACCTTCTGCTTGGTCTTTATGACCATGGGAAAGGATCTTGACAGCATAATGGGAGAGGCTATAAAAGCCTGTATGGCCCTTTGAAGAAATTGCTCATTGCAAGACAGACATATACTTTAAATTATATAAAGAGATATATGTACCCTCTGGTTGAATCAAGGATAGAGAATTAAAGTGGTCTGAAGAAGAAAAGGCATGGATAGGAAAAGATGGAATATATAAAAAACAAGCAATTGATAGATGGGTTTATCTTATAGGAGGAAGGTTTGTATACGATCTAGAAATAAATAGTATTAGACAGAGTATATGAGGCCATAGAATTGCTAGATAGTAAATACAGATTAGAGAGTTAAAAGACGATGTGCAGGCATATAAAAAGTTAGCACTTTGTTCTTCTGGCTACTTGAAGGATTAAAGAGGACAATGCCTAGAGGGATAGGAGAAAGAGCTAGCTGCTTTGCTTGCACAAACTTTAAAACTTTGTAAGAAATTATTTTAACCTTAATAGTCTGTCACCTTTCTGTTCTGACATGAAAATAGTTTACTAAAGACTGCTCACAGCTGTACCAGGAAACCCGTACAGCTGTGCCCAGCTAACCATCTAGAACAGGCTGGCTAATAACTATAAAGAAATGTACTTTTTTTTTTTTTTTTTGCTTTGTGTTTAGTTTCTGTTTGTAAGGAAACAGGGGTTGGGATTAATGATTCTGGATTTATAAAATTTATGTAAATTTAAGAGTTTCTAAGAAATGATTAAGAATGCTCAAAATCTTGTTGATGTGTTCTTAGTAAATAAAAGACTTGGATCAGTCTCTCAGATCAGATCAATCAAGTAATGAGCATGACGTGAGCTGACAGCTTGCATCCACTACTGACTCCAAGTCACTATTGATTCATACTGTTCCCATTGCCCTTTCTCAGTACCCTCCTCATGCTGAGGCTGGACCTTGGTACTGTAGCAAAATTAAATCATTTATAAAATCAAAAATATCCTAAATACTACTTCTAAGGAAGAAGAGTATGCTAAAAAACATTTGAGTTTTTTAAATAAATATATATATATATATATATATATATATATATATATATATATATATATTAACCCATGTAAGCACACTATACTGTTAATGTCAGTTGTATCTCTTGACCTCCAAATACAAGAAAAATGTCAGAGCTCTTAAACAGCCTTTCCATCTCTGGATCTTCAAAGTATCTGCATTGATCCACAAAAGATAATCCTTATATATTAAAATTCTTCCATCATATCAGGTCTGTTTCCTGGATAACTAACCAAAAGAATACTTTGATCTAAAAGTAATACTGTAGCTTTAAAAATTGAAGACTGAGAACAAGAAGTGATAAATATGGAGGCTTTGATACCTGTAAGTGCTTTGGGATACCCTAAAACAGAAATGAGGGGCCAAGTTTTCAGTAAAAAAAGATGTATGCAAGAATTGGGATGCAGGGTCTCCCCAAAGTCTGCAGTCTCTTGATGCATTTTCCCACTGTGAGCCTAGAAACTTAGATATACCTGAATAATTTAAATAGAAAGCTTAAGTAAAGCATAGTTTTTCAGCCATTGTTGATCTTTTATTAATTTTTAATTTAAAATATTCATTTTATTAAAGAATTACTAAAAAACAAGGCCTCACAAAATCTGAACGTTGAGCTGTTAAGTTAGTCCAGTGGTTAAATATACTTGCCATCAAGTCTGGAAAGCTGAGTTTTATCTAGAACCAAGAAGATAGGAAGAGAAAAGCAAATTCCATAAAGTTGTCCACTGATGTCAACCTGTGTGCCATGACACGTGCTCACCACCAACTCCATATGCACATGTGCACACACACACACACACACACACACACAACACATATACACACACACAAATACATGTGCTCACTGTGCAAACAAATACACACTAATAATAAAAGTTTAATTTTTAATGAATTTATAAAACATATAAACATTTATAGATATTCAGAATCAAGAGAAAGTAGGCAAGGGTTGCTGCCTCATTTTTCTGTAAGTAATTATAGAAACATATAAATTGATCATTTAATTTTAATTTATAATAAAAATGGTATGAAAGGTTTCCAATAAAACAAAGTGTACACACACTTTGGTGGCAGAAAACAGAGAAATCAATCTCAAACCAATCAGGAAATGCCTGCACTGATGGCAAGTTCCACCATACTGGAAGTTTGTGATGCAGACTGCTCTAGGATAAAAGATACCAGTAGACCTACCCAGCACTGGACACGGCATACTATATAATACCAACCTTCAAGGCATGATGTATACACTAGCACAATAGTGGTATGACTGGTATGTACCACTTTCTGATTGGACTTGAGACCTGCTCTGCAGAAAGAATTTTTATGCCTGCTACTGTAATTCTAGTGAAAAGTGAAAGGTTTAAGTTAGAGCCTGCTGTTGTTCTTTTGCTAGGAAATGATGCTGTTAATTTTACTTCTAAATATTCTTGTTTATACCCGTAGACCTAAGTGACTCTCAATCTTGACCCAAGAGGCTTCTTTTTGTAGTGGGCGACAGTCAATAGCGAGATGTAGAACTGGTCACAGTGCTGAGAATTAGCATCTGAGCTCACAGCAGCTGTGGTTACCTACAAAACACCTGCACAGATGAAGCCAGCTGTACTCATGGAGTAAGTGGCATACATGACTACACTGATACACCATTGACAGTGAACAGTTGTAGAGGAGAGACAATTATTCTTTCTTGACCATGTGTCTGCTAGTAAGTAGCTTTCCCACACAAAAATTGATGGCTCCATACCCATAAGCACATGGGCAGCTTGAACTGGTCTTACTAGATTATCGAAACTGAGTAAAACAAAATAAGAAGTTGCCAGAGCACATGTTGGAGAGGCTCTGGAGGTAGTTGAAACATGTAAATCAGACAGATATTATCATATCTAATTGTATGCCTATATGAAATTCCCAAAAATAAAAAAAATAAATAATAAAGCCAGGTGTGGTGGCTCATGACCATAATCTTCTCACGTGGTAGGCAAGAAGGCAGTAGATAGAACATGAACTTCAAGATCATGTTTGACTTTACAATGAGGTGAGGACCAACCTGACTAAATAACAATGTCTTGTGAAACCTAAATAATAGATTTTAAATGCAACCAATAAATTAGTGTGGCCTCTATAGATTTAAAACTATCATCCAAACACCTATTCTGTTCAGATCTAGATAGAAACATGTATTGCACACATGCAGGATTTCAATTAGAACTTGAAATCTCCAAGTTGTTTTTAAACAACTTCTTCTCCTGCTATACTATTGCACAATCTATTCACCATTCATCTATCTACCCATCCATCCATCTATCTATCTATCTATCTATCTATCTATCTATCTATCCATCTACCCACCTATCTTTCTATCTATCTATCTATCTATCTATCTATCTATCTATCTATCTATCTATCCATCCATCCATCCACCCACCCACCCAGCCACCCACCCAGCCATCTATCTATCTACCCATCTATCTATCTATCTATCTATCTATCCATCTATCTATCTATCTATCTATCTATCTATCTATCTATCTATCTATTTATCTCTTTCAGACATTAAAGGTGGGAAACGTGCTTTCAATTTCTTATTTTGCAATTCATTATCTTTTAAGGTGAATTGATTAGTCTTTCTCATTGTTATACACAAAAGTAGAGTATGTGGTAATCCATGTCTCAGGCTTGATAACAGGATTTAGTGATACTGCAGAAAGATAGTGTAGCATGGTACGTCAGAACACAGAGACCCTGTGGCAATTGATTGCCTATATATGCAGTCACCAGACTATAGGGACTATCAGATTCCCTTGAGAACTTGTTTGAAAGGAAAGTCTTAAACTAAACTCCAACTCAGGGTGACCACGACCCTCACTAGGTTTTAGAATCATTGACTTAAGATTCTTGGATTTAAATCTCAGTCTTGCTTTTAGCAGCTTTGCACCCCTGAGAAAGTTACTAAATTTTAGTGATCCACAGAAAAAGTTCTGAGAGAAAGTGATAAATATTAACTGCTATTAAGGTCCTTAGGACAGGATTAATTCTTATTAATCATCTCAGTAAATGTTAGTCACTAGGATCATAATTTTTATTTTATTATTATAACATGCCATTACAAAATGGAATCTAATAAAACCATTTGAGAAATTATACTCAAAGTAAGGGGGGAAAGGCTTGAAAGCCTGTAGCTACTGATAGAAATTTGTGTATTTTATATAGTGAAATCTAGAGAATACTTAATTCAAAAAAGTTAAATGATAATGTTCATATAAATGCTAATACAAAGGGAAACAATCCCATGAGTCCACCACCACACAAAGAATGACAGACAACTAAGACCAATTTTTAAATTAATTTTTAATTAAAATATAATTATACCATTTCCCCTTATCTTTCCTCCCTTGTCCCATCCCACCCCGCTTCACCCTACCTCTATTCCCATCTCCCTCTCAAAGCAATCATTAGTTGTCTGCAGTTGTTTGTCTATGGGTTTGGACCCTGTGAGACCAGCCCCATTTCATAACAGCATGTCTATTGATATTTTCATTATTTATGTCTTATTTTGACAGCCATTATTAAGAGACATGATACTTCCTGCTTCTTTGGTTTTTAGAATCATTGTTATATCTTCTTCAACAATGTTCCATGAGCACATGAGTTATATTGTAAATCTATCCACTGGGGCTTGGATCACCACTATCCATGTCTGCATAGTATTGAGCTTGGGTTTGCTATACTGGTCTCTTTGCCTAGAGAAACTCAAAGCCTAGCCAGATAACCAGGGTTGGTAGGGTACTCAGCCCTGAAATCATATATATAGAAGAAAAAATGAACTCTGAGAGTGAGACATGGGAGAATGTGGGAGGGGTGGAAGGAGGGGACAGATGAGGGGGACTTGGGGAAAAGAAGAGGTAAATATAGTTATATTTTAATGTAAAATATAATCAATATGTTTTAAATAATAAATCAATCAATAAAATTTTTTTCCAAGAATTCACATAGCCTTTTTGTCATGCAATCAGACTTAATGGAGGCAGACACAGGAAATGTAAACTTGATGCATCATGATCCTTCATGAGGTTTTAACATTCAAAAATTAGAATAGCCCATGGGCATTATCATTTTACTGTCCTTTAAATTCTCACACACTTTATACTTGAAGACTAAGGATGACATGCCAGTGTGTGTGCTCGCCTTTTGTATCTGAGAGGCTGAAAATGGAAATGTGCCAAAATACATGTGGCCTGACATTTAGTTCTTTAATGGTTTTTAAAAGTGTCAGAGGGGTGGGAATATTGTAGGAGCCAGAGGATAGAGGACTTTGCTATGAGAATGTGTCTTCTAATAACGTCAAAAGCTATCAGCTCTGCAAAGAATACTAGCAAGCATGACAAACAGCATAGGGAGAAGAAAAAGTAAAGGCAACTGAGCAAAGCTGATAGTTGGTCCTCCCCAGGGACAAACACACCAACTGGTTGTCCAGAGACTGTCGACCCTCAAAACATATATACAGGCAGCTTTATATCAGCTGAACCTAATATATATAGATACATACAGGTATATGAATATATAATATACAATATGAAAATCGATTGGAAAAATGGAGCATAAATTTGAAGGGAGTAGGGAAGGCATATGGGAAGGGAGGGAACTGAAGGGAAGAAAGGGAAAAAGGCCATGAATTTGAGAGAGAACAAGGAGGGTTACATAAGAGGGTTTGTGGGTAAGAGGAAGGGGGAAAAGATTGAGAATATTAGAACTTAAAGAAAGTATATCAGAAACTGAGGGAATGGCCAAGCAATCACCAGCCCAACCAGAGAACAACTTATAGGCAAGCATCAATCCCTGATACTCTGAATGATATTCTCTTATGCTTGCAGACAGAAGCCTAGCATGCCTGTCCTCTGAGAGGCTCCACCTAGCAGCTGACTCAGACAGATGCAGAGACTCATATCCAAAAAGTGGATGGAGCTTGGGGACCCTTAGGAAGAGTTGGTTCTTACATTATTTCTATCACTGTTCCATGATGTTCCCTGAGGCCTGTGGTAGAGGAGAAAGCATATGAGGCAGCTCATTTGCATGAATATTACAACTTTTAGACATTAAATCTGAACATTCATCACCTTTGTTAACATAGAGCTTATATTTTGTTCGTTGGAAACATTACAAATATAATTCACATCATTTCTTCCACTTATTAACCTATCAGTGCCAAGCGACCAAGTTTTATTACTATTAATAGTGTGCCTTACATCACTTAGTAGCTTCTAGAAACACGGAACAATTAAATCGATTAAGCAAAATAGATGTTTAAGTGTAATTACAGGTATATATGATTGTGGGCCAAAACTCAAGCACAAAAATTACCTATATTATGTTGTAAATTCTATAGAAATCTATATGAGTTTCTTCATTTTAGAATTACATAGTTTGTTTTAAAAAAATGGCAATCAAACCAAAGGTGAATTCTAGTCAGAATATTCGAAAATATGTAATAAGTCAATTTTTCATCTTTGTATTTAAAATGACATTTTTACACATTACTGTCTTCAAGTATTACTTTTTCACAGAGAAGTGCTATTAGGGGTCTTTTAAAAAGATTTCCTTAAACTTGTTTTTTAAACATGCAAATCATTTCATGGAGTTTAGGTCTAGAAAATTCAAAGAACAACAGGTTATCTAAACATAAACTCTTCAGAAACCAAATACAAGACCTAATTTCAAAACATTCTATAACATAATTGAAGCAGTAATTACCTGACTTCAAGATGAACAGTTGGAGGTATTCATTTTTCCAGCATAGCACATAATTTTTACCTAAGAAAATAATCCCTTTACATTTCCAACAACAGTTTTGATGGATAGGAACAAGTAGCATTTGCACTATAATTTTTCAGTGCTTTATAATAAAGTGAATGTTTTTCTAAATGTCATAGTTTAAATTTCATGGGGCGTGAAATCTCCTTTGAAATAAAGTTTAAAGCCTTTTTCAAATAAGAAGGCTAATCTTACAGTCAAAAACACTTCATATTCCCAGACATTATTAACCTTCGAGTACTGCTTGCAAAAAAAAGATAATACTTTCTGACACTTTAAGATTAAATTTGTCTTTATGTAATTATGTAAAGAATATATTTAAAATGATGAGATTGCAGGAGAAGAGTGAACAATAGTAAAATTCCCATTTACTAATAATAAATGTGGTCACTCATCGTTTGGATGGTGATGTTAATATATTTGTGTAGCTCTCTCCTAAAGAAAACTGTAGATTGACCATTAGACTTACTGTCAAAATGGTAATATTAGACAATCACCTAAAAAAATGACACTATATCCATTCCACTTTCAAATATGAAAAGTCACATAGTTGTAATTGATTTCATTAATAAAGTATAAAATCTTATTCACATAATCAGTTTTATTTTGGTATATCTCAGAATGTTTCAAAAAATGCAATATTCATACTCTGAATAGCTGATTTTATTACTTTGTTTTTCATTACAAATAAATATGCAGGATGTGTTTGCGCGCAGATTACATGGTGATTGTCCAATTTTCTAAGTGCAAAAATCACTTCTAATACGAAATACAACAATGGAATGATACTTCTGTCTGACTTGAGTATTTGAAATCACCATGACAATACAAATTAGTATGAATCTTTTCCATTTTTAATACCCTGCAATGGGACTAAAAGCAATTTTCGTTTCCAAGATCCTAGGGTTTTAAAATATGAACATAGATAACTTAGACATTTAGAAAATCATGAAATATAGCTCACCAACTTTAAATTCTCTGTAAGCCAGAAGACTCAGACTCTCATGGGTTAGTAAGGACTTCACGTTGAAGACTTCCATCTCTTCCTCTGAACTTTCTCAGCTTTAAATGCTCTTTGTGTGGCATGGTAATTATCACCTCTTCTGGGGTGCTTGCTCCATCGGTGGTTGGTTACAAGAATGCTTGACCTACATCTGCATGTGGGCATGGCCTCCAGTTCCTTTAAGCATAGCTTTCCCTTTACATGTATACTGTATACGCCATAATTTAGTTTATTTTTTAAAAAATAACCCCTTGTTTTAGCCAGAAACACAATCCTTGTTTTTTATGCTCCCACCTTGCCCAAAACAATCTCATTCTTGATCTCTCAAACTCCTCAACCTTCCTTCGAAAACCAAAATGAATACAGTGACAAGTTTGAAAGCATATCAGTATTACTAACAAGACTGATCATGAAAAAAAACACATAGTATGTACTTTAATCTGCCTAAGAAAAAGTCTCTACCCTCCCAATTATCTTTTAATTTTATTACAATTTAATAAACTGTGTGTGTTACTGTGTATGTGCATACATATGTGCATGCTACTGAATGTAGATGGATGTTAGAGGACAACTTGAAGAAGTTAGTTTTCTCCTTCTGGTGGGTCCAGGGAATCGATTCTCTGACTTAATGGTGAGCTCTTTTACCTTGAAACTGTATCATGCTCCCACTTTCAGCCCTTAGAAAAGTTCCTGGCTGCCTCTTCACACATTATTAATCAGTATTTAGGGGTAGAATTAGGATTCAAATGTTTTTTTTCTTTATTTCTCTGCAATTTAAGTTTCAGGTCAGTTAAAGGAAATGTTATGAATTGTATGTGTGAAACTATTTATTTTCATAATATTCAATGCATAACATTTACTTAAAAAGTCGTCTCCACATTCCAGTAAACCCACTTAAATGATCTGTGTTTAAATTAAATGCTTCTTTGTTAAAATTTAGTCTTTATTCTTGGTTTAATTTGTCCCTTAGAATATTTTGTTTTCTGCACTGAACGAACCATAACAAAATACCTACTGTGATGTATTTTCCCAATGATACACTTGAACACTTTTTAATGTATCAATGTGTGTTGAAAACAAAGGTTATTCACAAGGAACTTAGTGACAGGACATCTTCGTTCAGGCTCGGGGGGTATTTGTGTGCTCTAATGTAGTTGCATGTGATAGGCAACTTTATTGGAGGACGCTAGTTTCTGTGTCATTTAAAACATAAACAATAAGTAAAACCAAATCTTTCATTTGCAAAACTTTCTGAGTTTCTTCATCTAAATTTAAGTATCTTGAGTTTTGCATTTAAAAAATCGTGTCATAGACATTAGCAATGAAACTCAGAAATTACATGTGCTTGCTCAATAGAAAGATGCTGTGGCAAGAAAGGACTCCCAATAAACTTTTCAAAATGGAGGGAAATGTTTTCCTAGCAATAGGTCCAAGGCATTGTGACACGTGTTTTCTACTAGAATGAGTCCTGAACCACTTAGGGAAGGTGAGATGATCATGTCTTGGGGATTTGTTCAGCAGTGTGCAGTTCTTAACGTTGTTTTCTCTATGTTATTTCATTAAATTTATTTCTAAGTTAGTCTTTGTAAATGACTTGAACCCACCCATACACCTTTTAAAATATATATCATCTAACTCTTTAAGTAAAGATAGTCAAATGGCATTTCAAATTTCTAATGTGAATATAAATGTACACTGTGCTGGGAGTTACTTTCAATTTCTAGACTGAAGTTGACGCCACTTGTATATATTATCATAGAATTCTGACTGTAGAAAACACAATTATATTATACAAAAGTCTCCCAATAGAAAGGAGTGGCCATGAAGGATCATAACTATTACTTCTTTTAAATTATAAACACGCATGCAAACACACACACACACAAACAACATTGATAAATCTTAGAACGTTACTGTGTGTTGGGTAGAGTAACAAAATAAAGCTAGTATTGCAGAGAAAGTCACCACTATCAAACAATATCATCCAGATTGTTATTTTAATTCCTCCTGTGTCCTTTAATGACATTGTTACTAGATAGAAACCACTGTAGCAATAAACTCTGTGAGTTAGTGGGCGCTATTTAAAACCATTGAAATGAACAATATGGCATTTATATTTGAAAGGCATTTGAGAGTATATCATAGAAACACTAATATTTGTTTTAAATAAAGATGAGCTGACTTTAAGATCCGCAACGTTTGTATGAGTCAGATAGAACTGAGTAAGCACTACAGTCACTCAATTACTTCAGAGAATATACAGACAGGTCACATTGACGACCTGTTGCAGGGCACCATTGAGACATGCCCTACAGTGAAATGCTTCCAGCACATATTTAATACATACACTTTCTGCTTAACAATTTTAAAAGATAAATGTGTCCCTGGGGCATAAGGACTGTGAGTCAGACCTTACAACTATGAGGTCCTCCAGGTGGAATGGCTTTTGGTTCCTGAAAAGCCGGAACTGTATTCTTTGATGAGCACTGCCTACCACTGCCTATTAAGTAAGGCTATTACTAAATTCGCCTATCATCCTAAACCTGGGTTTAATGCTGGAGCATCTCCAAGAGAGTGGATTGAGTCCATCAATGCCAGTTAGCTATGTCTGCAGTCTCATCGATTACTCATCAGTACAGGAAAGGTGCTTATATTAGATCTTTATTACACTTTTTAATTTGTAGTAAAACTGAATGAAAATAGAGACTGTTACCAGGGTGCTCTTAGGAAGAGGCTGGGAATCTGCAACGCGTTTGTTAGCTTTTCAGAAGAGAGAGCTGTTCAAGTAATGCCTAAGTCTCTTTAGACTGTAAATAGTTCAGAAAACTAAAAAGGGTGTCAAGAACACATCTTAAAATCTTCTGCTTTAATATTATGTCTATTTTAGGATCCTAAAATATGCATACTAATTAATAGAACCAACTAACAGACCTGCGAGAGACTTAAAAGCCATGACAGCCAAATGTGATTGGGACCTCATTAAGACTGAGATTATGCATTGATGAGCATGAGAAATGTTCTCGTTCACAGTAGCATGCAATTTCATTTCTATAGGAAGTTACCTACACTGCTAAGGAATTAACTGGGTAACATCTCTTCCCACAAAGCAATTACCTGTTATGTTTTGACGTGGATGACACTTGTTAATGGCAAAGTTTTAAGGTGTTACAAATGCATAAATCACTGTCAAACCCTCTCGATTACATAATGTGGGGTATTTTTATACCAACCTAACAGTCATCAAAGAAGTACCTAACAAGTTACATGGCTGAAAGTATTACATAAGGGCGTTCTAGCCAGGGGTGTCTCCATGTGAAAATAATAGTATAATTGTCAATCCACAGAAGACTAGGGACTAAATAAAGTGATGAGAATATTAAAGAAGAAGCAACAGGTAAGAACATTTTAAAACTGAATAGGCACATATTCATTGATAAGCTGAAATTATGATAGAAGAAAACTATGTTTAGTCTTTCACATATCATACTATGGTTTCTAAGATGGATACATTGGGGTTATATATTATCTTAGAATGTCAATGTGTCTGACCAGAATATAGCACATATAGTGCAAGGAAAAATATTTTAAATGTACTATCATTGTGAAAATAACAGGATTCGTTTTCTAATACATTTTAATATATTGGCATTTTCAAAACATATACCGCTTATTATAAAGAAGGTGGCTGTAGAAATATGCTACTAGCATCCAGATGTAAACGACATGGCAGTATGTGGTCTGTCCTCTCTGTTGCATGTTTGCACACATGTTCACACACAAATGACTTGAAAATGAAGGTCGGAGATCACTGTCTCACCCTTTTATACAGAGGGCTTGTTGAATAGAATATATGCACTTTTCTTTTCTAAGCCTACTTTCTTTGAATTTTATCAAAACTTGTATGGCAGTGGAATTTGTAGGAACAGGCAGTCAAGTTGTGATCCCACGGTTGACATATAATTAATGTTCTCCTCCCATTTGGGGTTAAGACACTGTTGGGATTGAAATGTTCGTACGTGTGATCAGATTCTGAGTTAACACCCTTGATGGTCTTCATAACATCCAAAGAGCTAAGAGATGCTGAAGTCCCTAGATGGGTGGAGATTCAGCACTGAACAGTCAGAAATAGAGGATGAATGAGGCAAGGCAAAAGTAAAAGTGGAGAAAGAATAGGAAGAAACAAGAGCAGAAGATAAAAATCTGCAGGGAAAGAGATTGAGAAAGAAAAAAAGCAAGAAAAGTGCACATTGCACAGTGTGAAACATTTCTCTTTGAGCTGTCAGTTAGGGAAAAAAAAACTTTTCAAGACTTGCCATAGTGTTCAGATGTAATGTGCATTGCTATGAGAAAACCCCCAAAAATGCCTCTGCTGAAGAATTCTACAACAAAACCAATAACAGCGACCACCATCTGTGTGTATACTGTGGATGAGGTCCTGGAGGCAGTATCCAGGCATGTTTTCTGCTTTCCAAACTCTGAAATAAAACTATAATGTAGTAATTTATACTCGCTTCACGGAGACCCAGAGGACCCCATCATTTAAGTTAGTTGCCAGAAGCAGCTTTAGTCTTAAGTTTACACATACAAGATGCCCAATTTCTCTACTACATTCTTTGGATACATTTATGAGTATTATTTTGTATCCAAAGTGATTTTGATACAATAAAATAGCAGTTATCCCTTTCTTAAGATATGGATCCCTTGTGAAGAATGTTTCTGATTGATACCCACAGTCTAATCTGCATAGTATCTATCATAGGCTGCATTTTGGGAGAACTGCTTTTCTTCCCCTCACATCACAGAGCTCTGACAGAGCAGAAGCATCATGCACTTGCTCCAAAACATAAAGCCCATAAAGGTACTGAACTGGTACCTTTATCTTGTGTTTCTTTTATTGCTCTTTCTCTAAATTCAGATTATTGGGAAATATGAGGGACACAGAAACTCTGATAATAGAAAACCAAGTTAACTATAAATGTAGCACTAGCATTACAAAAAGAAAATTATAATAGGACTGGAGCAACCAGACTTGCTGGGAGCTGCTTTGCCAGGGTGTGGATATCTCAGTCATGACTGCCTGGACCTCTCTCTAAAAATTATGAGCATACAGAGGCCTTTACACAACCAGCAGAGACCCTAATAAGGATAGCCTTAGACCAAAATGACCTAAGGACTTTATAGACGAGGCCCAGAAATTTAGTCTCTGCATAACTGAACTATATTAGCAAATAGTTTCTCTTACTAAAAATATGAGATGTTTAATGTGGTTTTTATGAGTTTTCGTGGAATCCATCTCATGCCCTGTATTTTAAACCACATCTTGATCTCCATGGCAGAAGCAGGAGAACGCACTCTAAAAAATAAAAACAAAAACTGTATCAATTGATCCTCAAGGAGAAAGGAATTTCACGACCCTCTCCATGAGTTGTGATTTGCAGTTCAAAAGGATTGTCTGGCAGAGGTCTAGCTGCTGCTTCACCAGCCTTCACTGTTCTTCTCTCTATGTAGGAGATCCAGGCTCCCATTTAGTGATCAGGTCTCGAAAACAACACACATTGAAAAAGTTGAGGAAGTTCCTATTTTTCTTGTAGCAGGTACTAATTTCAGTCTCTTTTTAGATCACCCCAAAATCTCTCACCTGAAAAATCTCTCATAGCATGACCTCTACTGGTCAAGCCAGAATAACCCCCTAAGGCAGACAGTCTCCTGCTACTGTTTTGGTAGAGAAGCTGGGAGAAATGTTCCTGATAATAAAACAAAAAGATCCAAACTCATATATTCTAGACATCTGTGAGTTAAACAAGGAAAACACAGCCTTTGTGCACTAGACAAGAAAATGGTACAGGTTCCCAAGAGCACAGGGATCTCCAATCTAAAATACTTAGCTAAGACAATCATGCTTTTCTTTTTTAAATTTCTATATTTGTCATTGTTTTATTTATGTGTATATGATAAGAGCTACACATAGCATGGTGTGTGGTGTGTGTGTGTGTGTGTGTGTGTGTGTGTGTGTGTGTGTGTAGGTTATAGGATAACTCTATAAAATCCATCATTTCCTTCTAACTGTATATTGGTTCCAAGGATTGAAGTCACATCACCAGAATTGCACAGTAAGTATCCTTTACCTACTGACTCTTCTCACTCCACCAAGTATGGTCTTCTTAAAGTTTTAGAATATTAGCCTCTTGGTATTTACTTCATTTATAATTGCAGTAGTGATTTTAATCTTAAAGAATTGCACTGCCATATTTTAGTAAACTGCTAGCCCAGAAATAAAATGTACAGATTTTAAATTATTTTTATGTCATATAATTGTTGAGTTTGGAGGCACACACTGTGGTCTCAGCACTCAGGACAGAGAGGCAAATGGCTTGTAAGTCTGACAGCATCCTGTCCTACATTACACAGCCTGCTTCAGGCAATCCAGGGCTCTATAGAAATAACCATTCTACAAAATAATCCATTCAATTGGATTAAATACTGAGTGCATATTAGTCATCTTAGAACATAAGTAAAGATACACATATAGTTTTAATGACTGTTGAATTGTTCATTCTCAAATAATTTATACTATCTATTACAATAGATGTAAGGAAGGAAAGAGGGTAAGAGAAGAATAGTCAAGTCATACTATGAAAACCGAACACTTAACTAAATTATGATTGAAATTGCTATGAGAAAACACCTAATGTCAGTTTTCATTTCTGATTGAGAGATGCTTTCCCATGGCCCTGAAGCTCAGATTGGGAAATAGGAATGTGCTGCAGTCAGCAGTGCTGCTTTGCTCCAGATTATGGATCATCCTCTGGATGAACTTCCAGATGCTACCTGTTTAGAGCACAGCAGTGTTCAGCACTACTCTGCTGTCTACATTCCTCTCACATCTTTCTTTGGCCCATAAGCTCATGAGGTCATTTTTGGCTGGATCTGCACATTGACTTTGACAAGTTATATCATCATGAAAAGACCAGAAATACACATTTCATTTAAGAGACATGGACTCCTGACTGTCTTTGTTTGACCTCTCCACCTATCCTGTTGTTTACATTCAGAGGCTCTGTGGGAGGCAAATGCAAAGACATAAAGGGTAAAACTTGAAAAATCAATGACGAGAAGACCAGATGCTCTTTCCAAAGAAGCAGTTTGCACAGAGGAGTAGATGCAGAGTTTGATATGTAAAAAAGGAAAGAAATACAGGCTACTAATTGTTCCACAACTTGTAATTCATAAGTAGGCTTCTTATTTCAACTTATTTTAAAAGATTTATTTTATTATTTGTGTGTGTGTGTGTTTGTGTGTGTGTGTGTGTGTGTGTGTGTGTGTGTGCGTGTGTGTGTGTGCAGAGAAGATGCCACATCCCTTAGAGTAAATATTACAGGTATTTGTGAGTTGCTCAATAGGATGCTGGAATCCAAACCCAAGTCCTCGGAACTGTTAACCTCTGAGTCTTTTCTCAGTCACAACTGGTAATTTTCTTTCAAGATAATCTATGTACTAAAGATAATGTGTTTGGGGGCTCTGGGTTAAGTAAGTATTCTGAAACGTAATTCTAATGCTTTCTTTAAGGTAAACTGTTCATTGCTGAAATAAATTTGACAAATCTCTTTGACATACTAGAATTTATATTCATGAACATTCCCTTCCCCTCAAAAAATGTAAGGATACAATATTTCTATTATAATTTGTCTTGTACATTTTTAAATATCTGCTTTCTTTTGATTATTTAGTGTAACAATTCAATTTATACTATTTAGTTATTGTAATGTATTACATAGCTATATGAAAAAAGCTTAAAACCACATACAACCCAACCCTGAATTTGAACTGTAATTTGAGAAAATGCTGATATAAAAACTGCTATTAAAAACAGCTGAAATAAGTTTATCATTAAGATGATAATTTTCTGTGTTGAGAGCTTTTTAGTACAAATTATAAGGAAATTGGGTTATCATTGTGAATGAGGATTAGTGAAGAAAGTGGCTGTCCTGTTTTATTTTTATTAACTACTGTCTGGATACGTATATTACTATGATTCTGAGAAGCATTCCTTTGCAAGAAGAAATCCGATGGTTTTGAACAGGTTCTTTCCAAATAAATATAAATTATCAATCAACAGATAATATTATTGTTAACCTCAAATATTGAAGATTCCAAAACAAGATAAGATGTTTGTTCCAATAAAGCTTCAAGAATTTTTAAATGAAATTACATACATTTAAATGTAACAAGCAATAAATTATTTTCACAAAATGCTTAGATAGATGAATGTGTGGGGGGGAGAGGGTAAGTATCGAGCATTCTATAGCCTGAAAAATGAGTAAGAAGTCCAAAGTAGAGAACTGATTTGTAGACTGAAACTTCTAGAAAGGACTCAAGACCTCTTCTTAGGAGAGGGTCATCAGGATTGGGTAACATTAAGAGTTTCTACCCAGGATTGGGATTCTCAGAGGGATTTCTGAACTGTGGAGGCTCACATACATTTGATCCAGTGCAGTGGGAGCTTTATGGTTCTTCATGAGGAGCTCACCTTCATGACTTTTATAGTATCCACAGAGTGACCAGGAGATGCTAATTTCTTTGAAGTACTACATAGATACAGATTCACTTGAAGTTTCTTTGAACAGTCTAACATGTCTTTCAAAGATGAGGTAAGAAAGTCTTCTTGTTTATTACATAGGATGCCTTTCCAATGCATTTTTTATATTCACATCTATATGCTAAGTTGTCTAAGGGAATCTTTTAAATGTCCTCTCGGAGTCAAGTTAAAAGAAAATGTTTAATCTGGTACTTGACTCCAAGTTCATGATTCTTTTTAAATTCAGGGCACAGCCGTTCTGGGTCTTTCAGCACCATGGAGAGGTATGAAGATAGACCAAAAAGTAGAAATAGGTAGTCCCTAGAAAGTAAAATACAGGAAACACAAACACACACACACACACACACACACATACGCGCATGCATGCATGCACGCACATAAATTTGCACACACAGCTGTATATTCTCAGTATATTCTCACAAATACTTCCTTGTTACCAATATTATCACATCGAAATATAATCTAGAGGAAGTGAAATAAACATAGGAGAAGCCACATGTTGGCCAGGATGTGGAGTCTGAGATCCTTTGTTTGATTTTATCACAGGCTTAATTCTATGGTGATATACCATTTCATAGATTTTGTGTTTCTTTGTGATGTATAATTTCTGCTCTCCCACACATTTTTTTAAATCTAAACAGCAAGAAAGACCTCTGAACAGATTCAATTGATGGAAGGTTAATCAAAGTGCTTCACTTATTATCAACAAAGACTTGGGCAAACTATGTTTCACAGGCCAAATCCACTGCCAGTGCTTATTACTATACATAAAATGGTATCAGATCAGAACACTGACTGTCAATTACATACGCTGTGCTGCTGTAAAGCAGCTGTGGCTCAACTGACTTGATTTGACAGATAGAATATCAGAGTCCAAAATGGTTTCTTCCTTCCCCCTATTAAAAAAAAGGGGGTTGCCATTTGTTTTCTTGGAGATGTGGGTATTTACAAGATTCTTGTTTAGACAAAAGTCCAATAAGTTAAGTGGCAGACCTTATCCTTGTACATTGAAAATGTAAAAACAAAGAGAACAAGCATTTGTAAAGGAAAGGATTAGCCTGCCTTCCTCTCCTTCTCCTAGACTGACACCAAGCATAATAACAGCCCTTGGGGAAGAGTGTAATTGACTCCTTAAGACAATAATTACTTCAAAAGTTCATTTTGGAAACTAAGGGGACAGCCATAAAGACATATAAGCTTCCTTTCCAATTCTCAGAAGGTTCAAAAGTGCCCACTCAATTAGAGAAAGAGCTAAATACCACCCTGCATAATGAGATGAATGACTGACTCTTGAACATTGGAAGCAGTTTAGAAAGTATTTATTTCTCTCCTTTGATATATAGTCAAACTACATCTATGTTAACTAGTTTGACTATTTTAGGTTTTTATTGTTCATTTGATTGATTGTTTTGAAATAGTGTCTTATTCTGTCTTCCATTGTGACCTAGAACATACTATATATGTCAGAGTCATCCAAAGCTCATAGCAATCCCCCTGCCTCAACTTCCAGGATGCTGGAAGTATAACCATGAGGTATGAAAATCAGTGCTAATTAGCTGTGTTCTTCAGCTATGAATTTAAATGTATCCAACAACTCAGTTCTTTACTCCTTGAAGAGTAAAAGACAAAACAGTTAGACAACTATCAAGGCACAAAAGTGATCGAAAACAGAGTTGCAGATGCAGTGTATAGTTGGACCCCTTCACATCATACACAAGCTGGTTCCAGGACCTCAGCCTGGGAAGAACGGTGTCAGTAAGGAAAACGGAGATATACCTATGGTTTCATAACTGATTTTTTTGGAAAGAAGATAAAATCATATTTCATGCACAGCTCTGTCTCTTTTCTTTGTTCTTTGGGAATAAACTGTAGAGGGCATAAATAGAACAAAAAGATTGCTAGGTTTCACACTCTGTTTTCTGCTGCTATCACAGAATACCACACACTGAGCATATTATCCACAATAGAAATTCATTTGGCTCATGGTTCCGGAGGCTGGCAAGTCTAAGATCAAAGGGATGCATCTGGTATGTGCCTTTGTGCTATGTAATAACATGCCAGAAGAGCCCACAAGCAAGCACGTGCAAGACAAGAAAATCAAGCTAGACTCATTCGTGTCAGCAGGAACTCACATTGTGAGCCTTCACAATGTGACACTCCTTATAGATCCACCTCTTAATACTGAGGCAGGAGAATAAGACCGAGGGTGAAATCTAGATAGATGTTTCCAACCGCTCATTCCATTTTTCTCCATTGAAAGTGTAACTATTTTTCAACTCCCAAGTTCTGCTACCATTCATACCTCTCTGTTCAATTTCTTGTTACAGAAAGCATCAGCCTGGAATCCCTCAGGAAGTGTCTACTGACCCTAGTATCCATCAGTATCAATACTACCACATGATGACGAAACTCTAATAGGAGTTTTACTGCACATATTCAAAGTGTAAAACTCTCAATATTGTGTAGAAAAAGTATCACCCAGCACATCCTCTGTGGCTATCTAAATATATGATACTTTGTTTTGCACAGTACAAGCTTCTTACAGCTCGGTGCTTTGTAGATAACTCATAGCAATCTCAATGAAAAGACCATACGCATGCAAATAATTTCTGTCCAGAAGAAAAAGGTACATTCTTTCTGCTTCCTATTTCAACCTTCTAATTAAAAATAAGGAAATAACAGGAAAGGGTGTGAGTCAGGGTCATCGGGATACATGGTGTACATGTGGGAAATTGTCCAAAAGCAGACTGGAGCAATAAAAATCAAAAGTGTAAATAAATAACACCAAGCACTTCTAAATTTATTCAAATTCATTTCTGCATTGGTGATTAGCTTTGGTGTGTGTAGCACTTTAAATTCTCCTTTGAACTCTCTTAATAAATTCTTCTTAAATCGATGATTTTCAGAAAAGAAAGCTTAACAGGCATTTTCTATTCATTTTCTATTTTGATGTTGTCATGGAGTTAGAATTTCAAAATTTATTTCAAGGTTGTCATTTCATCTTAGTAATTTCAACTCCAAAGGAAAATATTTCTATTACTTGCCCAAAGGAGCCATTCTGTCTGGAGAACTGTGTGTTAATCAGCCAAGGCAGGACTGAGGCCTGCAAACTGAGGAAGAGCACACTACATTGGAGCCAGCAGTCAGAGGGACGCTGTGGAAATACTTGGAGAGCATCTTCAGATTCCCCTTTATATCTTGTGTGCCCCAGGAAGCAGGACATTGAACAGGGGTCCAGGAGATCACCTGAAAGAGAAGATGGGGATACAGACAAACACAAAGAACAGCGGCTTGTCTATAGTCTGATCAAACCGCTGATTTTACTTTTTCACACAGGGGTTATATACACAAAAAGGAAGGATGTGGGGAAGAGGATGACACAGGAGCATAGGGGGGTACAGATATCTTCCAGAACAGGGTATTGGCTGGGTAAAGGTTCAGGTGACAGGTCACTGACTCCACCTATGATTCATTTGTCCTTATCTAAGTTGGTACTATCCACCAAGGCTACCCAAGGTCTATGACTATCCATAAGACCTATAACTACTTGTTCTCATCCAGACTGGTAAATTTCCACCAAAGCTGCCTGTTTACAATATCTTATAGCTATCTGTTTCAGTGTTTTTCCATAGAGACCAATACTTTGTGTTAGCAGGCTGACTTGGGCCTATGGCTGATTTTAGGCCTTCAGTGTATAAGCAAGGCTTCCCCCGACACTTGTGGGTCAGAGGATATATGTTTATACTACAGTTACACCTGCATTGATACTTTATGTGAATAAAGTGATTTATGTATATAAATTTAATCCTCACCATAAACAGATTGGTACATCAGTACTCAGAAACACTCAACACAAGTTAAAGCCTGAAAGAAAAAAACAAAGTCCCATTGTATGAACGAAAATGTATCTGGCATTCTAGAACCTATGTACTCTGTGAGTCTGACAGCCTACCCTGGGGCTCAGCAGATCTGTTCTACATGTCTTTCTGGGCATGAGGTGTTTCTCTGCCACATAATGCTTGTTGCTTTTCCTCCGTGTGGCTTCACTTTCTTCTAAAAATAACTCCAACGAAGTCCATAAACACCAAACTTTTTGTGCTTGCAGCTAATGCTAACAACAGTGGTAGAACTGCTTTTCACTGTGCATATGCTTTCCTGCTTCTGAGGCCTTCCACTGGGTTGTTCAAAAGCTACACTGAAGGTACAATTGGATGCCAGACTGTGGGCCTGCTGCAGCTGGGATTCACGCTGGTGTCCATGGCTTGTGTTACCACTTTAGGTTAGGTCTGTGTTGCCTCTTGAAGCCATGCTGATGTCCACGAAATGGGATGCCACAGGGAAACCTGTTGGTGCCCATGATCCATCTCGTTCTGGAAGCCATGTTTATGTTCTTGGCCTGTGCTGCCTCCAAGAGCCATGGCTGTGCTATGGTAGAGGGTCTTGTTGATGTTAGTGATCTACACTGCCACCTGAGTTCAAGCTGAGGTCTATGGCTCATACTAACCCTGGAGGCCATGTGGATGTCCAGGATTCTATGTTGCTGACTTTGAAAGGCAAGGAAGCTACTTTTGCAATGGCTTCAATGACTACAGACTCACAGTTGAGAAACAGTGACATAGAAGGCTTATGTGACAACCCCTACTCTCACTTTACTTCACCTCCCAAAATAGTAACAATCCTAGACAGAAAGTCATCAAAGAGGACTCTCAAAATATGTGATAAGGATGCTGAAGGAAGCTCTCTATAGCTGATGTCTTCTGCCAGGGGTGTGGGTGGTAAAGGACTCAGTTTTCTTTGAGGGGATGGCCACTAGGAGTACCACCATGTTCCTCTGATTATGTGGGCATCATAAATTAAACTTGTTTTTTTGCTTTGTTCTGTTTTTCTCTTCTTTTCTTTTTTTCTTAGAAGTGGTCACAAGGGGGAAGGGAAGGACCTGAAAGTACTTGGAAGTGAGTGTGATAGGGGTGCATCATGTGAAATCCCGAAATAACCAATAAAAAGGTATTATGTTGAAAAAACTCAGATGCCAATCCTAACACTGTCACAAATGTGAGTAGAAAAGCCTGAACTGTGTGGTTGCTTCTGGCACAGTGTCAATCATACAGAAGGTGCAGAAAGAAATCTTAAGTCATATTGTCTCCTTCCTTTCACACCCAGATAGGAACTCCCAGCTGCTTCCTTGACCCTCTTGTAGAGATTTAGAATGAAAGTTATGGTCTTGTCAATACAGAAGCAATATATTTCTCACACAAGGTAAGTTTCTATAAATTTGAGGTTGGAGCTAATTCTGCAGAGATCTGGATGGGTAAAAACACAAGGGAAATAGCCTAACCAGTGCCTTTTAAAAAGTGGCTCAATAATTTAGGAAATAGATAAATAAATAAATAAAGATCCAAACATTGAAAAGAATATTTCTGGAAATTTCCTTTTCAAATTTAACTCAAAACCACACTGATAACTAAATATTTGGTGTTTTACACAGAAAGTGTTAGTTACTGGGAAGTTTGTAGTTCAGAGTACTTTTTTTTGCTTAAGATGCTGTGTGGTAAAGCACGGGAGAAAGCGGAAGAAACATCTTTCATTTCTCCACTCAGACCAGAGGACTGTGTTCACCACAAAATAAGGATCTGACACCAGCCAGATTTTTGGATTTAAAAGAGGACCATGAATTCAATCCAATATCTAGATTAGAAAATATGTGAATACAGGCAGTGAATGTGTGACTGTAGAACATCGGCTGAACTCAAGCCAAGGGCTGCCTCATAGAAATTATCTCATTGGCCAGAGCCTGAGTCTGGGGCAACTAAGAAAAGAGCATGTACAGCACAGGAATGATCCCTTCCTGGTGGGACGCACTTATTGTGCTTTGTGAACTGATTGATAAGCACCAGGGTGAGTTCTGCATCCTTACCCAGAACTCTAAGGTTGCTAGAGGAGGATCTGAATTGGTTAACACAGACACCAGGGAACCTTCTCTGAACAAGACTATGTTAAGGAAGGCCAACAATGGCCTATCAGTCAAATCCTGCCACTCTGATTTTGTTTTCTCTAGTGATTTTGACTTAGTGTGTCCATCTATCTGTTGTTTATAACTGCAGAAACGGCAGAGCGGATGATTGCAACAGAGACTGTCAGTGGGTTGCTCCCTTTGCCTATTAATAAAAGTGTAAATCCACATCACACATAAAAAGCTGATATGTTAATGTCAAACTAGCATTACTGTGACCAGACCATAGCTTTACCTGGTTACTTCATTCTAGGACCAGTTCCATACACCAGGTACTAAGTTTCCTGGTTCCCCATCCATTAAATATCAAATGTATCTCACTGCCTCCTAGTTTCTATTCAGAACTATCCAGGTTTGTACCTCTCACCTGCTCAATGGACCAATGTAAATAACAGAAGAATTCCTTGCAGGAGATATAGTATCAAAGGTTAGTACAACCAGGCTAAAGCAGCCCTCCCCTGCCGGTTTCACTACATTTGTTCATCCTATTGTCATAGGAAGCCCTAAACTACACAGCAGGCACTAAATTTACAGCAGAAATTGAATTTTACATATAAATAAAATTCTACTTAAAATTATCTTCTATATGTATATCTTCTATATTTTTCTATATTTTTCTAGATTTCAGCATTTTAATCCCTGTTTAATATATAGTGGTATATAGTTACAGAACCTGTCCTGACTCTGATGTTGAAACATTAGTGTTGAACACTCGTGATCCCAAGGAGTGGAGTTGCAGTATAAGATAAGGGTGGTTCCATGACCTCTCACACATTTACACAGCCAAAAGACAGTCTGAGGAAGGCTCTCCAGGGTGGATGGCGATGTTAGGAAAAATATCTAACTCCAAGTAAACACATATAAAACAATTTCTTCTTAACAAAGAGCCAGAATGTAAATAACATTGACCTCACATTTTACTATAAATTATCTTATGTGAAGACTAGTCATATTATTATATCAAATAATTGGCATTGATATGACGTTCAAATATACATTTCCAAGAACCAAGTATTCTTCAGAACAAAGGGCTGTTTTCCATTGTATCTAGGACTACTTTTAATCCTCTACCTAGCATTTAGCTTTCCCTATAATTTCCTCAAATTGGTAGAGCCTGAACTTCCCTGTTTAAAAGAAGAGCCACTAATCTTTGTGCAATCATTTATTTATCTTACTATACCAAATTAGAATTTGCTTCAGCACCAGATATAATTTCATCTTTCTTCTTTTCATTCTTCTTTTGCAACACTTTAGTTTGTCTGTTAGTTTCTGTTTCTGTTTTTATTTTCATCTTTCTGTTTTTCTTCCAGCATATGGAAATATGCTGGCTTACAGTTTTAGAGCCTGGGAAACAAGTTTAAAGTTCTGAAAGGTTTGGGAAATCTGGTTCCAAGCTGTTGTTCTGAATGTTAGGCAAACTATCTTACTCAGCCCTAGTCTTTCATATTGACTTTAATGGCTTGGGACATTCTTAACTGAAGCTTGTAGACGTACTGCTGTCCACAGACACAGGCTGCAATGCATGAGTCAGGCAGGATTCCCTTGGTACAAGCTTCAAAAGTCCTCCCTACAGCTACAATTTTTACATTTATTCTTCAGGAGAAAATCTGCATGATTTTCTTCAGCCTTGAAAAGAGAGTCAGACATTACTTTTTGTTAGTTTTCTTGAGGTCAAAAGAAAATACAGTGTGATAATTACCACTGGTTTGTTCATACTCCTGGTAAACTCCCATTTCTTATAAGACATCCTCTTTTTTTTCTTTTATTGAAAATTGATATTTTCTCACATAATATAGGCTGATTTTGATTTCCTCTCTCTTTACCTCTCACAGTCTCCCCACCTCCTCCCCAATCCAAATCTCTATTTTTCCTTCTCTTATTAGAAAACAAACAAGTTTCTAAAGGATATTGGTAAAATAAGATAAAAGAAAAACTAACAGATCATCATTGGATAAACAAAAAAAGGTGAAGCTTTAAAGCCTTAATTTCAGAAAAAAAAAGTATTTAAACACAGCATGCTTATCTCGAGTTACACCAGCAAATATATCGAACTATTCTAATGGGAGTTGGTTTAAAGGATATTTATAAATGTGAATAGAGCAGACTCTACTCCACCAGGGTGGACAATGGCTGTGGTGTCCCTGGGGAATGATGGCTCTAGAGAAGATAGTACCATAATGCCCCCTTTCAAAGTCTTTCTCTGAAATCCTCATTGAGAGTCTTCAACATGGTTCATTGCGTTTAGATCATAGAAGAAGTTGAGAAAGTTTGTTGTTGTAATGCTCTATGTGACATGTTTTAGCGTGCCTTAGCTTTCTTTCACTTTTCATTCTCTTGGTAAACTATTGGTAAAGAAACCAAACAACTGAGGAAACATCATGTAACTGTGAAGAGGAAATGACACATGCTGATTGCCAAGAACTTTGTTTACAGCTCATGTAAAATTGTGATCAAGTTCCTTTTGAAAAAAAAAACATCAGTTGTTATCTTTACTCTTTTTTTTTCTTTCTTCTCTGGGTTGTTGATAGTCATTGATGATTATTTTGTTTGGCAGATATCTTGCACCAGCTTAGGTCTCTGTCTTTATTCATTAACATTCAGACTTCTTCTCAAACTGAGTGCTCAGGTAATTCTGGTTTAGAGAGCATGTGAAAGCCCTTTTAACTATGTATTAAGAATGTGTATTTTTTCACTTTGTCAAAGATCTTCTTTGTTGCTATTGCTTGTTTTCTGAGTCAGAATCTCACTGTATAAACCAATCAGACTGAAACCCACAGTCATTCTCCTGCCTCAGCCCCTCGGTCTCTCAAGCGCTGGTTGTAGGAGTGAATTGTTGCACTTAAAAAAATCTACTTCTAAAAGTTTCTCGTTTTGCTATTTTAAAAAAATATATATGATAGATAGGCAGGCAGAATCTAGGCAACTCAGCATTGAGGGAGACACAGAGACAGGAACAGTGCAAAGAACTGACCAGATGCAAATGGAGTTAAAATTTTAAGTCTTCCATTATATAATAAATAAGTAGACAAACTATCACAAGTATAGTCAATACATTGCTTTTTAAGTTCATAACAAATTATCAAATATTTCTTTATTGCATTTAATTTTATAAGTACTTCAATAAAATTTACTCTACAAATACATGACCATGTTTTACCGTGTGAAATAATAGTTCTCTTTGTAAATTAGTAATTTGTTTATTATCCATACTTATATACACACTTACTTCTAGAATAAGGTGCAATCTTTCAAGTGATTTATCATAATGCCTGTACACTAAAAGAAACCTGAATTGTTAAGTAGATATTTATAGTACCATGGCACAATAGATTTAAAAAGCAAAACATTATAATATAACTGTACTGTCATGGTTAAATCACAGCTATAGGAGGGAGTTTGACTTTTAAAATACAACAAAGATAAAACTGAAAAATCCATTTTATGTACTTTTAATACTATATGTATAGATATACATATAAAATATCTAATAATCTAATAAAATATCTAATAATGTAGTGAAACCTTTCCAATGGTTCAAAGATTATATTTCTCTCTAACACTACACCGCAAATAACAACATATGTATTTAAAAACCTTTACTCATTTCTTTAATATATTTAGAGCAACATGGAGATGTGAAATCTCTGAGCTATGGGAGGCAAGTAAAAGAACAAAACCAAAGTAAAAGTCACGGAGCAAACAGATCAGCGTCCTGAAAACAAGCCCGTCTGAAGACTCTGTGGCCCAAAGTAACTCTTCCAAATTCTCTCTGCCTAAATGAACAAACATGGCTCTAGACAAAAAGATTGTTGCCAGCTACAACTGTTATAAGACTTGACTGAGGAGACCCAAACCTTTATAGAAAACATGCAGTAGTGTTTAAGTAATCTTGTAAGTTTTCAATTCCTTGTAACCAATTGTCTCTGTTTATAATAAGTTCCAAGATTGGTCCCCAAGATTTGATAGTTAGCCAAGAAAAAAGTCCTCATAATTATGAAAGGAACAGTTAAGTAGAAGCAGTCGGAGTCAGAAGGCAGAGGTCCAAGAACGCATCACTAAGAAACAGGACTCAGCAATCTACCTGTGATAACCTGGGGTACTCTAGATTAGACAGTGAAAGAAAACTTTTGGGTCCTTAATAGAAAAATATAAAGTAAATGTTGATATTTCAGTGACATGAAATGAAGATTTAATAAGATAAAATTTTTTCTCACCTATGGTGACACTGAATACAGACATATTGACAACCCAGCTCCCACAATCACCCTTCTAGCATACAGACATGTTGTCATTAGGGGTCAGGAAGAAGGCCAAGCCTAAGGACAGTGATGTTTAGGGGACAAGGGTGGTTTGACCTTTGGGTTTCCTGGAACAGCCAGCAGTTTAGGAAATCAGGCAGGTATGCTCATGGGGTCACATGGGAGGTGTCGGGCCTAACACTAACATTCTCCCTTCACCCTTCAGTCAGGTACACAGGTGGAGGGTGGTGATCCAGGCCCTAGAGAGATTTACATACTAATAAGGTACCTGAAAGCCAGAGGGTGGAGCCCATTAAACATTCCTCCCCAGCCCCTCCCCCCTCCTCCCCTCTCTATTCAACTCAGGTCCACCCTGGGTTTTATGAGGTGTGCATCCAGATCCATCCACCATCCGCCATGTAAATAAACAGGTTTTGGAAACCCAAGGACTTCCTTGTATGTTGGGGCCGCGCCTGCGGCCGCCATAAGGAACCATGAGGAGCCAGGGAGAGGCTTTTAGTTAATGACCCAACTTCCAGCTGGAGGAACCCAGAGCATTCCCAGCCAACTACCCACAGCATAGCGGGAGGAACCCTGGGATCCCCAGCCTTATTTTTTCCTACAGGGAGGCATTTAAATGCCAAGGCTGGTTCATGCTAAAAACCCAGATACAGCTACAAGGAGAAAGTATGATACAGAGTGACTCTGTAACAGTTTGAGCATGTTTTAATCTTATTTATCCATAGCTGTCATCTTAAAATTATGTGAATATATGAGCTGATCTATGTTCTTTTTAAAGAACAGAACTGAGATTAGGACTCTTGGGTTCTTTCCATGGCATCTTAAAGAAACATCAAAGGTCATAGGAAGTCAATGTCCGATGAGAAAATTGAATCAGAACCCAGGGATAAATGAGGAAGACGGATAAAGAGGATATAAGATCAGACTTATAAATAGTCTTAAGATATTATCTAGCAAAAAAAAAAAAACACATTTTTTTCTGTAAGAATCTACAAGTGCAAAGAGAGGGAAGAATACAGCAAGCAAGATTTAAGGAGAACAGAGAATCATGCAAAGCAATTCAGATGATAGAAATATGGGGACAAGCATTCATTAGTTTCCAAAATATGCTTTGGGAGGTAATTGTTCCCTGCTTGGAACAAATCTAAGTGTCTGACCTCAGAGGAAAACACCTACACTGTGTGCAATGCCTCTTCAGTCTCTCTCTAAAGCAAAATTTGAAAGAAATAACTTTTCTACCCGCTGATGATTCAAGCAAAATGATTACAGACTCTTCACATCATTTCTTTGTACTAACAAAATCTGTCTTCAAAAGTTTAGAGATTTTCTTCCCACTCTTCAATGAATAAAATAATCTCCCAGTTGATGTTGCTTACGTTAGGTCACAAGATAAACCTTGATAGAAAAAAAAAAAAAAAACTAAGGAAAGGAAAAGAAAGAAATGACATTTTTAAGACTCTGAAATAATTTGTTGTATTTATAACTGTGCGTAAGAGGAAGAAGGATGAAACCCAAACTTCAAAATGAAGTTTCATATAAGTTCCGGGAAACAGTCAACATTTGTCTGATGGTATTAGAGAGAAAAGGAGTTCCCAAGTGGTTAGGCTACACGGGAAGCAGGTTGAACTGTGAAAGAGGCAGTTAACAGATGGCAACAGTCAACATCGCCAAGCAGGTAAGTTGGCTCTGCAACTTTGCTTTCTCTCTAGAAGGTTCATGCCCCTGGGTTTTGTGGACAGGAAGTCTCCATTATTGCACCAGATGTTTGCCTGCTGCAAATCACTACCACACCAGTAAACATAAAGCTGTGTGCTAATCTTCACTGTCTCAGCTCACGCCTTTCCTTTGTTCTCCTTGCAATGTGCTACTGTAAGCTCCCTGCTCCCTTGGGCATGCTATAAACACACTGAGGACAAGGTCTCTGTGTAATGTAAGAGTCCTCCAAGTGCAACTCTGAGACCAGCAACCTTAGCATATCCTTATAAACAACCAGAAGTGCCACCGCTTAGGTGCCAGCCTAGAGCTGCTAAATCAGAAACTCTGGAAAGCCGAGGTAAGCTTATTTATACGTAAGGCCTTGAGTTCAACCCGAAAGTGTTTAGAAAGAGGAAAGCAATGAATTCTGGGGCATGGGGCCCAATACTTTGCTGGAAAGGGTCTTTGTGGCAGTTCCCCGTGGTCAACACCAGTCTTGAGAGCCACTGATGATGATACACATTTAGGGGCCTAACACAATGCCTGCTGCTACACATTCGAACACCTAACAACAATGCCTGACGCAGTGCAACAACTAGGATAAAAACGTAAGCGTGTGAACAAAGTTATTCAGTCTTTTCAACACTCTGCAGAGTCCTCCCACTCACGTAGAGACTGTCTGTCCTAGACCAACGTCAA
This sequence comes from Arvicanthis niloticus, assembly GCF_011762505.2. Lineage (NCBI taxonomy): Eukaryota > Metazoa > Chordata > Mammalia > Rodentia > Muridae > Arvicanthis > Arvicanthis niloticus. The sequence goes on along the minus strand of NC_047660.1, from coordinate 9,142,500 downwards.
ACAGCAGCCTATCCACACCCTTCACTCCGCGTTGTTCCTTTCTAGGATGGTTATAAATGCCAAGTATTCTGGTATCTGGTGTCTGTTTTAGGATTAAATTTTAGTTGATGACCACAGACATGAAAGAAAGCTTCTGATTTAAATACAACTGCTACTTCATTGTGGACTCTTTAAAGTCGGTTGTATGCTCCTCTTTCAGAGGAGAACCAAATTGTAAGAAGCAGACATCGATCAATATATCAATGAGTGAATTCATTAATACTCCAACTACTCCTCCAAAAACTTCCTTGCAGTCTATGATGCAGCCAGGAGTGAAAGTTATAAGTGAGTCTTCTAGTCATAAGCTCCATCTTCAAAAGGTCCCCTGCACCAGTACAGACTGGAAAACATGAAAACAATAGATATTCAATAGTATGCATTCCCCATCTGCTCTGTCTATGATGAAAAACTATCACCATGAACTCAACAAATTCAAACCATTTTGTTAAAGACTATTATTCAAGCTGGGAGTGCTGACACACAACTTTAATCCTGTAACATGAGGGAACAGAGGCAGACAGATCACTGTGAGTTCAAGGACAGCCTGGTCTACAGAATTAGTGTCAGGGAAGCCAGAGCTATATAGAAAGCCTCTGTCTCAAATCACAAAAAATATAATATAAAGGTTTAGTATTCACAATTATGCATCATCAAGATAAGCAATTACTTTAAAATGATAAGGCAGGGGCCAAACTATATATATTATATATGTATGTAGTATTCTAACATATATCTAATATGTAGTAATATGTAGCATTAATTGCTTTTATGCTGTATATTATATATTATATAATGTATAATACTATATACTATATTGTATAATAAACAATATTGTATATAGTTGTGTGCATTGTTATATATAATAAGTATGTATTATTATAATTATATATTTATGCTATATATAATAGAATTATAATATAATAGAATTATATATCTAATTATGGTAATAGTTATAAGTTATATAAATATAATTGTTATGTATAATTTTATATATAATTATATATAATGTAACATGTATATAATATGTGTTTACACATGCCAATGGAGGTGTAATTTTCTGTCAATTCCCTTAGAACTTAGGCTTCTCAGGTTTTTAACACTGCAGCAAATTTCTGAGATCATGAAGCTGCAAGAAGTCAAGTTTTTGCTTTAGAGGTTACAGTCAATGACTTTTCACTGGTTTTGGCCCTGCAGTTCGCAGTACATTGTGGTGAATACAACAGTTTGGAAGGAAATCTCAAAGGCATATGTGTTATACACTTGCTCTTCAGAAAGCAATGGTACTGTAATATGATGTTTATGAGATGACACTTACCAGACACAAACGTTAAGTTACTAGGTTGTTTCCCTGAAGGATTATTGAGAATCCTTTCATCCCTCAGCCCTGTACTGTCGCATGGTTCTCTTCAGCTGCCATGAACTGAACTAATTTGTTCCATCACACGGTTTTCTTATAAGCTTCTTCCAAAACTAAGAACCAAAGGGAATGAGCCAACTGACTATGGGTCAAAACCTCTGCAACTGGGAACCAAATAAGCCCTCCTTCCGTATAGTCAATCTTCATGGTATCTCATAACACTGATAGATAGCAAATAAATAAGCCCTCCTTCCGTATAGTCAATCTTCATGGTATCTCATAACACTGATAGATAGCAAATAAAATAGCACTGTGGTAGAAGAAAACCATTCACCTTATGTTTGAGAGAAAGATAGAAGATTAAAAAAAAAATAGTGTCATTATCACACAGTTCCCCTGGAAGGCACATGCCCAATGACTTAGAAACTCCCTACCAGGTACCACCCCATAATGTTTCCACTAACTCCAAATAATACCAAACTGGGAATTGAGCCTTTAACAATATGGGACATTAAGAGCCATTCTAGATCCAAATTATAGCAGGGTTCCAAAGAACTAAACAGGGCAGCTCAGCTACAGACATTCTATTCTAGAGAGACAATAACTCTCTAGTTGTGTTTTTAGATGTTCGCACTAATCCACCAGAGACTTCCTTAGATCTGGTTAACGACAGCAAGCCCTTTCATTGCCATGAATGGTGCATCCCTATTTCCTTCGTACATGGTGAAAAGGATTAGTGAAAAGATTCAAAGATATGGACACTCTCTCTCCATAAAGCACTTCTGTACTGCAGAATGTAGAAAGTCTTTGCTATGGTAGAAAACTTTATAGTTTTATTGGCCATAATTTCAGAATAGTCTTACAAAACTGAAAACTACTATGACTTTCTCACTTTCACACTTCTTGCCAATTTCAATTTGTATCAGACACAAACTATATTATTCTAAACACATGAATCTAAATGAATAAAAATGTATTTTATTTCAATTACAAATATATATAATACTTATTACTGGTAATGAATTAAATATATTCCAGCTTCAATTTTGTAAATTTTCTTTATGCTCCAGAAAGTGGGGTCTTAGAAAGTGGTTACTTATATACAGACAATTCCCCAAACTCTGTCCACTCTATTTCAAGTATTTCACAAATTGATCCTACACAGTGATAGCTCCATCTATGGAGTTGCTTAAAATACGTTTTAAAGTCTAGTTTCTTTTCCTGGGCCACTTTTCTTTGCCTGATGTAGTCCCATCCAATCTTTTAGTAACATTGTCTATGAGTAACTTCACATTCTTGATGTCCTCTTCTGATCTCAACGATCCAATGGTTTAAAATGCATAGTTCATCTCTCCTAAGCCCCAGATCCAGATAACCCACTTACCGTTAAATCTTTCAACACAGATTCTAGAGACCCTCAGATACATATTTCCATAAGGTATTTTATGATCTCCTCCAAACCCTCTCTTCTTTCTATTCATCTTTACAGATACATTTAAACCAGTATATCTAGACTGTCCTTAAATAATGGCCATTCTCTTAAGCTTTACAAGCAACTCCAATAATCTTGTCCATTCCAATTCATTATAGCTTTCTAAATCTTAAACCTATTGATTTGTCTTTTCTCCAGCACAACCACACTGTCCCAGCCACTGCAAGAGTTCCCTAAGTGACCCATCCATCTATTCTTGCATGTTGCAATACAATCTCTTGACATATACAACCATAAAACTTATCATGTCACTCTCAAATTGTCCCTACCTGCCCTATCCTCTTGTTCTAAGGAAGAGGTGTGTGTATCTTCAGCATAAGTTAGAGACTGCTTGAACGCTGACTGAACCAGTGCTTGCAATGCCCAATTGATTCTTATTCGTTTACCTCTTGCTTTTTTATGGTCTATGTCCTACTATTCTGGCTTTTGTTTTTCAGCTAGTCATTTCTTCATCCCAGGATCCTTATTCTCAGTGTTTGTCCTGGTTACATTGTGTTCTTCCATCTTATGTCAGACAGTATTTTTATCAAAATTACAACAGTACAGATAGACATGAGTGTGTGTATTTGCATAGGCACTCACAGAATATTGGCAATTAAGGTATAAGTCTATTTCACCAGTCCTTTAATCTAGGATGTCTTTTGACTGTACCAACCAGAATATGTCATAGGTGATGGTATGAGACTTCTGGTGCTAAGTCACCAAATGGATGTAGCTCTTCTCTCTCTCTCTCTCTCTCTCTCTCTCTCTCTCTCTCTCTCTCTCTCTCTCTCTCTCTGGTTGCTCATGTTTGAAAGTCAACCATGGTATTATAAGTAGCTTAAGCCAGATGCAGAAGCCTTATGTGGTTGCATCCAGCCGCCCTGGCTAAAATCCTAACTAAAAGTTGGCATCATGCCCCAGACATCTGAGTGAATGTCTTCATGAAGATTCTAGCCTTCTCCCTGTGATGCCTCCTGCTGAGTTCCCAGACATCAAGGGCGAAAAGGCCACTCATCTCCCTGCGCCTGTTTGAATTCTTAGGCTGCTGAATCTGTGAGCACAATAGGTCTTTCTGAAGCCACTACATTTGAAGTTAATTTATTATACTCTCCCAATGGACGGGAAAATGTCTTTCCTTGTCTTTTTTCGACTAGCCATTGCTATTCCAGGCATGTGCATCACTCTGGGTCCTTTTAACTTTGCCTTTAATGTCTACCTCCCCTTCCACCTTAGAAGCATGATAAGGATGTAGACTCTTTCAGCTTTATTCATTACTATATCCGTAATGTATTCAGTAAATACGTGTTAGATTATAGAATGAAATTCTTTAGAAATTGTTAAAGAAAGAGCAACCTGATATTGAGAACTTGAAAGAGAAACTTAAATGAGTAGTGTGGACTTTTTGAGTCCTTTCATGGTAAATTAATAGGAGAGGCTGGATTGTTGTGCTGTGGTGCTGCTTTCTGGTGGCGTTTTTGTCTATGAGATGAGGCTATCTCAGGCTAAAAGAAGATAGAATTGAGCCATAATGTAATGCATAGAGATAAATGTTCATGCTAAAGCTATACACATGAAATTAATGAGAAACTTTTTTTAAAAAATCACTTTGATACGTTAAAAATAAAAGTTGCCCAGTGTCTTTGGAAAGTCAGTCAACTGATTGTTTTATCAGAGAAGAGAGGAAATTGGCAATATATATATATATATATATATATATATATATATATATATATATCATGGTCCCACTGTAGCATACTTGTCATATACACACACATATTCATATCTGTAAGTGTTTTGCCTGCATGCATATCTATGTGCCATGTATGCCCATTGTCCATGGAGGCCACTAGAGGGTGTGAAGTCACCTGGAACTAAAGGTGATTGTGAACTGCCATGTGCATGCTGGGAATTAAACCTGGGTTCCCTGGAAGAGCAGACAATGCCCTTAGTCCTGTGAAACATCTCTCCAGGCAATCTTTTGTTTTCTTTTTAAACATTTTTGTTTCTCAATATATCCACATTTGTAGTTCATTTGGGATAGAATTTTACACTTTCCAAACTGATTTAATGCAGCATTTAAAATTAAGAAAAACATGCAATGTAAAAAATGGATGCTTGCAGACTTTATAAATAAAGTTATTTCCATCACTATTAAAATCCTATACTACTGAAAAGTAGATAAATAAGCATAGATACAGGGAAACTCGGTAAAAGGAAATCAGCATTCTTTTGTACAAAGAAAGGGCAATAATAAGGTATTCCAGGGATTAGCGCTAAAGCGCTAAAGTAGATTCAGGTTTTAACTAATATAGAAAGCACAATAAATTCCCTACAACTACCGTTCAAAACCATGTACTTTGAGATAATAAAATGCCCAGTCAGAATGGCTTGTCATGAAAGATTTCTGCAGTGGATAGGAAAATGCCAACAGAGCATTACTGTAAGCATATGTAAGATAATGTATTAGGCAAAAGGCCATCCAAATCCCATTTACAATCTAATTGTGTCTGAGCTATCAGCAAAACTCAGGGAACAGTCCGAGGGGGCTTTACAGAGTAGCAATCCCTGAAGGCACCAATGTAGCATGCGCCTCTTGCACACGCCTTTAAATGAAAGCCTTCCAGTGACACACTGGAAAAGAACCCAGACTTGTAGACTTGACTCAACAGCTAATTCCTGGACTGCCTGAATCCATCCACAGCTCGTGCCGCCTTGTGCTTTCTCCTTTCCCAGCTGCAAACCTCGGCATTCATTCTTGTTGTTATACTGCTCAGCTCACAGATTCCCCAACCAAGGCTATCATTGCCTAAAACCTCACTCCCTACTCCCTGAAAATTGTTACCAGCAAACTTCTCACTGTGTCGGTGTAACCCTTCCTCTTGAGTAAGTAGTCCCCTGCTCAGCACAGACAGCTCCCAGGGAATACTAAATAAAATGTTCTATTGAAGCTCAAAAGATCAACGAAGCAAAGAGCAGTAGTGGTATGTTCTTTTTATGCAGAAAGATGTCTCACTTTCTGTAATGAAGACATAAAAAACATATTTATCTTGCTGATTTCTGGCTGCATGCACCCTTACTACATGGTGTCAGTGCAGAAAAAGTTATATGGATTTTGCCTAATTCATGCTGTTTTAGAAAACTGTAAATTTTTCCTTGTTTCTCACTAAACTGACATTACACCCATGTGTAATATTTTTAGTTTAAATTACAGTACTGTAAAAAGTTAACAGGAGCTTAAACAGGCAAGAATAGCAACAGAATCCTTGATGCCTGTGCCGTCTAATTTATAATATGTGTAATAACATATATAGTCCCTGAAAATACCAGTATTACACAGCTGGACTACAGGAATGGAATATTAATGCTATGTCTCTTCATATCTTTCAACTCTGCCAAAGAGTACCACCTGAATAATGGCACTGCAGGTCTATAATTATCAAATTCCACTTGTCTTTCTTCTAATTAAAATGATTTCCGTGTTATATCCAGTTTTCCTTATTAAACCAGAACAAAACAACAGAAGCCTGATTGAACTGACTACTGCATCAGCATGCGGGGATTGCTAATTCCGCATGATAGCTCTTTCCTGTGAACTCTTTTTTTTTTTTTTTTTTTTTTTTTTTTTTTTTTTTTTTGGAATTTATTTATTTCATTTCTTATTCTGCAGACTCTCAGCAAAACCTGCCAGAATTAGAACTGTCTGTAATGGAACGCCACAATTCCCTTTACATCTACAGTGTCCCAAACACAACAAAGGCAGATTTTTAAAACAGGTTGAAACCATTTGTTCATGCCTTCAATAGACAAGTTTCAAAATACAGCCCATTGTGAATGGGCATGCAGTGCGCTTCTGCCATCTACCGGGAAAATGCCAGATTGCAGTTTCCATCATTTTGCTGCAGTACATTCAAGACAATAGTGATTAAGTCAGATTCTCTAGACATGTCAAAGACAGTTCCCCCCCCACCCCCGGCTCTACTGTACTCAGTACACTCTCTTCCAATATTTCCAGGAAAATGTATTCCAAAATTAGAGAGAGTCAAGAAAGCTTGAGAATATTTCTTCTGGGGTTAAAAACTAATATTGACATGAAAAACAGTTGTAAGATAACATTATTATTATTATCATTATTATCATTATTATATTTACATTTCAAATGCTTTCCCCCTTCCAGGTCCCTCCTCCAGGAGCACCCACCACATCCCCAATCCCCTTTGCCTGTAAGAGGGTGCTCATCCACTTACCAGTCCACTCTCATACCTCTAGTATCCTTTCCCTGAGGCATTAGGTCACCAGAGGACCAAGCACATCCCCTCCCACTGAGGCCCAACAAGGCAGTCCTCTGCTACGTATGTAACATAGGCCGTGGACCAGCCCATAAATGTTCTTTAGTTTAGTTTCCGGGAGCTCTGAGGGGTCCAGGTTAGTTGATACTGTTGTTCTTCCTATGGGGTTGCAATCTCCATCAGCTCCTTCAGTTCTTCTGATAACTCTTCCATAGGAGTCCCTGGGCTCAGTGCAATGGTTGGTTGTATCTGTATCTGTCTCAGTCAGCTTCTGGTAAAGCCTCTCAGTAGACAGCCATGCCAGGCACCTGTCTGCAAGCACATCTTGGCATCAGCAATAGTGTCAGGGTTTGGTGGCTGCATATGGAATGGATCCCTGGGTGGAGCAGTCTCTGCAGGGCCTTTCCTTCATCTCTGTTCTATTTTTTGTTCCTATCTATCTTTTAGCCAGGAACAATTCTGGGTCAAAAATTTTTAGATGGGTGAGTGACTCAATCCCTGAAACGGGGATGATGTTTATCTACTGGAGGTTATCTCTTCAGGTTCTATCTCCCTGCTGTTGAGGATTTCAACTAATCTCATCCCCATTGGTACCTGGGAGCCTCTCACATCCCTGGTGTCTGGAACTTTCTAGTGGTTCTCTCCCATCCCCCACTCCATACTGTTGCATATTTCTATTCGCTCTCCTGGCCTTCTGGCCTTTGTTCTCCTGTCTTCCCCCATACCTGATCCTGTCTCCCCCTTTTCTCCTGTCCTCCCCTCTCTCAGGTCTCTCACTCCCTCTACCTCTTGTGATTGTTTTGATCCCCTTTCTATGTGGGATTGAAGCATCCACACATGGGCCTTTTTTCTTGTTAAGGTTTGTATCGTCTGTGAGTTGTATCATGGGTATTCTGAATGTTTTGGGCGAATATCCACTTATCAGTGAATACATACCATGTATGTCCTTTTGGGTCTGGGTTACCTCACTCAGGATGATACTTTCTAGTTCCATCCATTTGCCTCCAAAATTCATGGTGTCCTTGTCTTTAATAGTTGAGTAGTATTCTATTGTGTAAATGTACCACATTTTTTGTATCCATTTGTCCATTGAGGGACATTTGGGTTGTTTCCAGCTTCTGGCTATCATAAATAAGGTTGCTATGAACATAGTGGAGCATCTGTCCTTGTTATATGGTAGAGCATCTTCTGGATTTATGCCCAGGAGCAATAGAACTAGGTCTTCAGTTTGAACTATATTCAATTTTCTGAGGAACTGCCAGACTGATTTCCAGAGTGGTTGTACCAGTTTGCAATCTCACCAGCAATGAAGGAGGCATGTTCCTCTTCTCCACGTCCTCACCAGCATCTACTGCCACCTCAGTTTTTGATCTTAGCCATTCTGATTGGTTAGAGGTGGAATCTCAGGTTTGTTTTGATTTGCATTTCCCTGATAACTAATGATGCTGAACATTTCTTTAGGTGCTTCTCCTCGGCCATTTGAGATTCTCCAGTTGAGAATTCCCTGTTAAGCTCTGTACCCCATTTTTAACTGGGTTGTTTGGTTTTCTGGAGTCTGAAAACCACTGAGGTCAGACAAGTGGAAGTTAGGGGTACAAGATCCAAGGGGCAGGCGTCAGATTCAGGGACAGCCCCTGCTTCAGTTGTGGGAGGACCCCCAACAAGTCCAAGCTGCACTTCTTGAGCTCTCAGGCTTTACATATGAGTGTAACCATGGAAGCTAAGAAAGTAGAGAGACCATTGGGTGTGAAGGAGCTCAGGGGGGATGGAAAGACACAGGTCTAACAAGGGGAAATGGGAAAGTAAGGGATGGACTTTAACTAGTAAAGAAAGGAGGGTGGAGAAATAACCTTCCACCTCTGGAAAGGAACACAATATTCCTTATGATTCTCACCCATTGTGCATTTCTTTTTCCATGAGCCTTCTGGCCTTGTGCTCTTTTGGTACTTTTTGCCTCGTCAGGCACTCCGTTTTCCACCCTTTTAGTGAGTATGCCAGAGACCATGTCAGACAGTTCTTCTCTGACTGACCCTGTTTCCATTAGAATCAGCTCAGCAAATAATTTGTCTTTGTCCTAAGATAAAAGGGGGTTCTTAATACTTAAACTTGGGGTCACTTATTTGAATATCTGTGGATGAAAGTAATAAGATATTAAATCCTGGAAGAAAAAGCATCTGTTACTATTATGAAAGTCTGAATTAGTTTAGCCTATCGCTTATGGCTAATAGAATCTGTGGGAAATAGGATGAATTAATAAGACATCTTGAAGACAAAATACTTATAAGTAGATAAGGTATGTGATGTAGAAATTGAGTCACAAGAACTGTCAAAAAAGTTACTGAAGTATGTTGGGTCCAGAACATTTCCAATGAGGTTATAAACCATGGGAATTCTGGTTGGGAATAGGTTTGAAGATTCAGCTAAAAAAATTATGATGTAGAATCAGTCCGTATTAAGACTATTCCTCATTATAGTAGTTACAAGAAAAGTACTTGAAAAGTTACAAGAAAAGACTGTGAACTTAAATCTCATCCATGTTTTGGATAGCCCCAGCCTGGTATTTTGATGCTATTTCCACTTTCCTGGGAGGGGCTGCAGAGGAGTAGTGAATCAGTACACAGGTACTTCTATTGAACCTTCTGCCCACCTTAATTTGTAAAATAAAAGCTAGAGCCAGTGATTGGGCAGAGAAGGGGAGGTGAAGAAATAAAGATTGGTGGAAAGAGAGAGAGAGGGTTGGATAGAGAACCAGGTGAAAGGACAAGCACATGACTTGGAAAACTCACAAGTTATAAGGGATTTCATAGCTGGGGAATAGAGTAGTGTAGTGGTGAATCTGCCCAATCTAGGTGTGCACAATATATTCATAATTATTGAGTTGTGTTTTCTTTGACCTGTCTTATTTGGGTTGGAGATTTACAGCAACACATCCTCTCTAGTTATTTTTTTATTATCTTTAATCTCTTTTACAGTCCAGTCATTATCCTCCTCCCATTCTCCATTCTGCCTTCTGACAGTTCCTCATCCCTTCCTCCTCCCCCATCCCCAAGAGGATGTCCCCACACACACACACCCAGTCAGGCCTTCCCACTGCCTGGGGCCTCAAGTCTCTTAAGGGTTAGGTATGGCTTCTTTCATTGAGAGCAGACCAAGAGAGGGAAAGGGGAGGGGCAGGTGAAAAGGGGAGCATGATCAGGTATGGGGGGGGGGGTCAGGAGTAAAACCCTGAGGGCCAGCAGAATGAATGGAAATATACAAACCTCGGGAGGTGGGGGGGGGGGGGGATAGGGATCCTCCAGAATGTACCAGAGATCTGGGAGGTGAGAGACTCTCAGGACTTAAAAATGAAATGCCGAATGATAAATGCCAAACAGTGGGGAGAGGGAACTGGTAGAGTCCACCTCCAGTAGAGAGTCTACCATCAAGTAGAGAGATGGGGTTGCCATCCAACAGTCAAAACCTGTGACCCATAATTGTTCTGTCTGAAAGAACTTCAGGGACAAAAATGGAGAAGAGACTGAGGGAAAGGTGGTCCACTGATAGGCCTAACTTGGAATCCAGCTCAAGGGTAGGTTCCAAGGCCTGACACTATTATTGATGCTATGATGTACCTACAGACAAGAGCCTAGCATGGCTGCTCTCTGAGAGGCCCACAAGCAACTGAATGATACAGAAGCAGATACTTACACCCAACCAACGGGTTGAAGAAGCTGAGGAGGAGGCTGACCCCATACAAAGACCAGTCTCAACAAACCTAGACCCCCGAGATCTCTCAGACACTGAGCTACCAACCAGGCAGCATATACCAGCTGGCCAGAGGCCACCAACACATATACAACAGAGAACTCCCTGGTTTGGCCCTCTAGTTATTTTTAATGTACAAGAAAGAGTTATAAACTGTAATTTCCAATTGTTCCCTGTGACCCTGGACAGATGTGCCCCTATTATTTTGTTATCAAACATAAATAAGAACAAATAAAGAAAGAAAATAAAGACAATAAAGAAAAATTCAAAATCAAACTAGAGTATTACAGAAACTTAGAATTTTTATTTATAAAAAATTTAAATAAAATTTATATTTGTATTTAACATTAATATTTGATGTTGTTCAATATAATGTTGGCATTTTATATTTAAATATAAAATTTTATAAAAATTTAATTGCAAATATTTATTATAAAACTGAATTTTGCATGAGAAGCACAGGTGCTCAGTCATCAGAGAATGAAGAATGTAAAGTAATTATCATCCAGGACACAGATCAGTAGGGTTTGGGGCATTCCTTTCTCTTCCACCTAATTCTAGATTGGGAACTTACCATGACATATAGAATTTATTTACCTTTTAATTCTTGGTTGGACAATAACAATTAAAACTTTTGCATTCAGAAACTTACTATGTTTTATAATGGAGATATAGGACATTATTTATTTTTAAGATACTATTCTACATAGCGAAATGTCACTACTGCTAATCCTTGAAAATATGGTTGGTACACAACCATATTTTTATTAATGACGCTAAGGCAGCAATCTCCTCTTGTCCTGCCATCAAACACTGAATACATTGGTCAATGAAACTGTAGACCTGGACAAGAAAAGTCATTTGATTTACATGACAGACTAAGCTTACATTGTCCTTTGCTATTACTGATACTAGGAGGGTGGCCCACTCTCCTGAATTCTTATATAATGTTCTCAATGCTGGATTATCTTGTTGCTCATCTGTGGCCAGATATAAGGGGGGAGGGGACCCTAAGCTCTATAATCTCTAAATTCTAAATGTAAAACCTATTTAAAAGTTTAATACTATGTAGCTTCCCGAACCAAGAAAAATTAGCTCCGTGCTCAATCTCTTCCGTTTCTACTCCTTCCCTTCATTACTTGGGACATAATATAGCTTCACTTGTAAAAGAACAGTATTGAGGCCTTTTTGTTTAAGAAAAATGAACCATCATATGCAGCCACCAAACCCAGGTGCTACGAATGCCAAGAAGCACTTGCTGACAGGAGCCTGGTATAGCTGTCCCCTGAGAGTCTCTGCCACAGTCTGACAAATACAGATGCAGATGCTCGCAGCCAACTACCAGACTAAGTGTTGGGGCCTCAGAGGAGGAGTTAGGGGAAAGACTGAAGGACCTGAAGAGTGTGCAACCCTATAGGAAGAACAATAGCAATCAACCAGAACCCCTCCCCCAGAGCTCCCAAGAACTAAGCCATCAACCAAAGAGTACACATGGAGGGACTCATGGCTCCAGCCCCATATGTAGCAGAGGATGGCCTTATCTGGCATCAATGGGAGGGGAGGCCCTTGGTCCTGTGGAGGCTCCATACACTAGCTTAGGGCAAAGCTAGGGCAGTGAGGTGGAGAGTGGTTGACTTGGTGGAGTAGCACCCTCATAGAAGCAGGGGGGGAGGAGGTGGGTTGGGGGTTTGTGATGGGGAAACTGGGAAGTGGGATAACATTTAAAATGTAAATAAATAAAATAACCCATTTTTTTTAAAAAGAATGTGAATTGTATTCCACATGGCAAACCTATGGAAATTAACCTTCATTTGAATGAAGAATATGAATCCTAGTTTGAGAACATGCTTTAGGCAACGTACGGCAGGCAGGCAACTTCTCCTCACCTCCAGGGGACCAGGGGGTAATCTAACAGGATGGAAACCAAAAGGCATTTTGGCCTCAAACTGAAATACTGTTTAGGCCTCAGCCATTCCCTATTGCCTTTAAGAAAACCAAGACCCACACACCGCGTGACAGTTAATTCCTTTCACAGAAATTTGTTTTTCTGCAGATCCGGTGGTGAAGAGAAGATTAATCTTCAAGCAAAATACCGGCAAAAGCATAAACATGCATTTTTCCCCCTACCTGAAGCTATGAATTAAACATTTCTTTGGGGTCTGAACAAAAGCCTTTTCTGCGTTTGAATGGCCTGGAGCAAATATAGTGGCACTCAAATTTTTTTTTTTCATACTGCTGATTTATTACAGTTGTTCTGCATAACCCAGAAGCCGTTCCAAATTAAATCATCTCACCACTGTCAGAAGGAGCATTTACCAAGCAATGCTTAAAATGCAAATCGTCATATTGGAAATGAATCCTTAATGAGTGGTTATCCTTTTAAACGTAAAAAACGTCGTATGAAGAAGCAAAGTTTGAAGGCTTCTTAGGAGCGCTAAGTGGAATCAATCATATATAGTCTTCTGAGAAAATAAATCTATGTAGTTGTTAAATTATGGCACTAAGGAATCCTTTTGTTTTTAATCTTGTGCCATGGTAATTAAATTTTAAATTTGAAAGCAGAACATAAAAACCTTATGAATACTAAATCTACTTATTTCACATGTCGCTACACATGACAATGCCTTCTAAATTTTTATACTATCAAATCTTAACTAATAATATATGACTCTGCTTTTTGGAACGAGAGGATTTTCATACTCTCAGGTCAAATACTACAGAGTATTGGAGAACTAAAGTAGATCCTGAAAGTGGGGTTTCAGAGATATTTCTCTACTATCAAATTTAAGTTCTACACAGGGCTTAATTATCTGTCATTCTTTAATGCATCTTAACTTTTCAATTGAAGTCAATTTTAACTTTATTTTTGACATCATGTTTGTACACTGTATACTGCAATCATAGTAACCTCCTCCTGGTTACCTTCTGCTCCCTTCGAACTCCTGCTGGTCTCATTCTTCTCAATTTCTCCCCCTGCTACTTCCATGCGGCGCCCCCGCATGCGTATTTTGTGTGTGTGTGTGTGTGCGTGCGCGTGTGAAGGCATTGTACAAGTGATTATGGATGCTATGTGCTCATGAATATAATATCCCTATTAAATCTACCAGGCAGCATTCCATAGTATTAGTCCCTACCCACTGGCTCGTATAGTCTTCCTACACCCCTTCCTCCCTGTTCCCTGGGTGCATTTGAGGGGGTGACACACAGATGCCCCACATAGGGCTGAGAGCTCTACAATCTTATTATCAGGTTTGAACCAGTTATGATAATTTAGTTCTACATTTTGTCTCCCTTCTTTTGATTGCCCAGGCAAATACAAACGTTGGCTAATTTACTTAAGCATTTATTTACTGTTTAGTATAAGAGTTAGACAAATATATGTCTTTGAGGATGACAGGAAATGCGGACATTTGACTTTGAAATCCAGATTTATTAGTAGAGTGTTGAGAAAGGTGACATTTTGCTTGAGAACATTTTGTTCTAATGTGACTTCTGTATTACTGGCAACTGAGCCTAGATTCTCTCAGGAGTAAAACGGGGCAAAGGTATCAACCTTGAAGCCCTGACAGGATTGAAAGAGTTTGTCAAGCAAAGTGGGAAATATGTGGAGTCAGTTTTTCAACGCATAGCTATACTTTATGTTTGTTCGTTTGTTTGTTTCCTTATATCAACACAATGGGTGTTGACAATTCTTGCTTTCACATGCTTTTGCCATGATGACATTTTTTTTCTGATTACTGATTTAACATCTTCCTTTTTTACTTACAGAATAATGTTTCACAAAGAAGCCTGTTTGCTTTCTAATGAAAGACAGAAAGGGGGTGGGTCCGAATGGGATGGGAGGTGCAGAGGAGCCGGGAAAAGTAGAAAGAGGGAAAACTATAACCAGAATATACTATGTGAGAAAATAAATATGTTTTCAATAAAATGAAAATAAAAAACATGGTTTCAGCTTAATTTGGTTTTGTATTTTTTTTTCTAGTGAAGGCTCTGTAATTACAGAATACTGGTGTGCTCAGATTCAGTCTCCTGAATTACCAACGATGGTCCCTTGGGCCCAGGATAAAGACTCATCTGAGCAACACACTGAACAAGTGTACCTGGTTGAGTCAAGATTTGTCAATTACAAGACAGCAGATGAGGCTAAACTTCACTGGAAGCACTTACACAAAACTAAACACTTCCGTCTTAAGGTTAGAATTAAAATAAACCTACAACTTTCCACAGCTAAACAACTAGCCAAACAGTGTTTGAGCCGTTGACCCCATACACAGGCTAATAGTTTAACAGAAAAACCACAGAGCCAACAGGCTAAAAGTTGTTTTCCCAGATCACTGTACGGTTAATAGATTCTGGATATGGCATTTAGAATCTTGGATTTGTAGTTTCTTTATCTACATAGCAGTAACAAATCACCTACCTTGTCTACTCTTATTATTAAAAAGACAAAATACAGAAAAACATAAATTTTCCAGGAGCTAAACATAAATGCAAAGCAGTTCTTGCCCTCTGTGAACTCAATATGAAGCCTCCATTAGAGCGGTGTCTCTTCCATTCTAGAGGAGACAGTACTATTGCATCAGCAAAACCATGGCCAAAATGTCAGCAAAAATACTTTATTCTGACAAAAAAAAAAAAAAAAAAAAAAAAAAAAAAAAAAAAAAAAAAAACTGTCCAGGCAAGGAAATTAATATCCCTTTGTATGCATTGTCTATGAAACTTACTCTTCAGACATGTTTAATATTCAGATAAAGTAAGAATCAATTGAATGGACTTCTAGAGAGATAGGGAAAGATTTGTGACAGAGACTAATGTGCAAAACGGGCCATGAAGGAGCAAAGTCAGGCAAACTCATAGGTAAGGACCAACCCTGGTCATTAGTAATAGCAAATTGGGTTTTATAATTTGGGGTTTTAATAATTTTGATTACTTGATTCTTAGTTCTTGTTAGTCTCTCTAGTGAGCGGTATTTGAGTACTTAGTATCCATGGGCAATATGAAAACAATCTCTGAAAGACTGTATGTGTGACAAAGAGAGAGAAAGGGGACAAGGCAGGAAAAGGAAGAGAAAGAAATACTACCAATAAGCTCCTAAGTTCACATGACTAATACGAAGCCAGCATCACACCTACCTACTGATTCTGTTAGCCTTTCTTGTTTTCCACTCTCCTTTTCTCTGCAAGATACATATTTCATGGGTAATTAGTGCAAATATTAATTACCTTTTCTTCTGAAGAATGAGTTTAGCCTGTTACTAAAAGCATACAGATGATGAATATTTCATTTTCCAAGTAATGCTAAGGTACAGTCAAGGACAGAATTCCCTGTAAGCAGGAGTAATGTTATGTTCTTCCTTCCCATCCGAAATTGTAGATGAGGACATCACATACTTCCAATGAAGTGTGTTCCAATGAACAGCTTAATGTATTAAGCAATATTCAGACACGTCAGTGAAAGACAATTTCTCTGTAGATATTTTACCATGAGGATGCATATTTCAAAATCTTTTCTATAATATTTGAGAGACATTAAATCTTTGAAAATAAACCTGTCCACAAATATTCAAGATTACAATAAACAGATGAGTAACGACATGCTTTGATTTAAAGCCAAACAGCTAAAGTAGCACAGCATATTTCTTAGTTAGAGTCATTACTGAATATGTCTCCATCCTCTTTAATGTATATCCCTACCATTTACTTTGAGGCATCTGTAAGAACACTAAAACAATAGAACGTTACTAAAGATCAGCATTGACTCTCTTGAATGTCCTAAAAGCCTTTCTCCAGAAGATATGCAGACATGAAGTCTTTTGTTCTGTAACTCGCTACAAATGCTGAGTTATATAGCCTCAGTTCTACCCAAATACTATGGAAATATTTAGTGGTCAGCATAAACCAAGCATTTCTAGTCAGTTACTTTCAAAGGAGATCAATTCAGTGTAATGATGATTTAGGATTCTTCTTCCTTGAACTTAAGTAATTCTCCCCTTTTTACTTTGAGATTGTAAATCTGACTAATTGCTCCACACTCTCTAGAAATGCTTCTTCTTGCAAAGGATAATTGCGATGTCTGATTTTCCTACTACGCCCCAAGTAATTTTATGGAGGGCTTACCTACTGATCTCATTATGCTCCAGGCTCCTCGCTGTTATTTACCTACTTCAGTCTACTTGATAAATTAAATCCAAGCCTTGTTAAATTTACCCCTTCAAGTCACAAATATCACAGTTTAGTAGGGATTAAATTTAACTAATAGGCATTTTGCTTCTTCCACACTGACACATCCATTAGTTGACTTCAGTTTAGCCATGGGAATACCAACACTGAAAGCAAACGTTGTAAGATTATTTGTGAAACGGATGAGTCTAAGGGATAAGTGTTCTAGGATAATCTTTAGAACTGAAAAGTGAATATATTTTATTACTGCTTAGTCTGCTCTTAACTGTAAAAGTATAATGCATAGATGATACAAGAGGAAACAGAAGATGAACACAGTAACAGACAAGGATGATTGCCATCCTGGGCTACCATCTAATTGTGAAGTCACTCATTTTGGTAACTATGTGAGAATCACCCTGTTTATCTTTACTTAATAGAGTTTTTTTTTTTTTTTTCATTTAGACACAATTATTTTAGTTCCATTAAGAAAACCAATTCACTTTGATGAACTTTCCTGGCCTTTTTGATGTTGTTGCTGTTGTTGTTGATGATGATGTTGTTGTTGTCCTTTGATCACAGCTGGAGAGTAGGGCAACCCCTAGGTCTTGCAAAGGACATTTCAATTCATTGAAGCTTTCTAGTGTTCTAGTATATTTTATCTTTCGAAATGTTTTCTCTGTAGGGAAGCCTTTGAGTACATTCATTTGCATTGGCACCAAGTGTCAGTCACCTGGAACCATCCAGGCATGAGCGATCTCATCTTCTTTGTTTGTCTCTGGAACATCTCTTTGTAGTAAATGTGTTGACCCAAGACTGTGCGCTCATGCAGCAGAGTGTCCTCTTACAATACAGGGTGACAAGGGCTGAAGCAACTGTGAGAGGTGAATGCTAAATAAAGCACAGCCTATTGCAGTGAAGGACAGAACCCTCCCAACAAAGGACGGGGCATTGAGTGAGCACAGTATTTTTCAAAACAGAGAACTCAACTCGTGTCTATAAAACTGGACATTTCTATCTTGAGTAAATATCAATACAGAGTAGAAAATAAAACAGAAATATTAACATATTTACAAGAATACAAAAGTACAATCAACAGGAATATATTTCCTAGCAAACTATTGATGAACATGAAATCAGTCAGTAAATATTTGTCTTCATGTAATTGTGGTTACTTTTGTAGAAAATTGATCCTTAAACTGAATTATTTGCATCTGTGAAACTTGAGAATCTTATGATTTGAGTGAGGTAGAATGTTGAGAATGGTTTGTCTTAGTGGCTCTGTCTCAGATTTTTCTCAAGAAGTGGCACAGTATGGACCTGGAATTACCACAAGAGTTAATTAGGCTAAAGAAACTTACTGCAAAATGTGTGAGTCAAGGCAGTTAGCAGAAGGCAACACTCATGTAGTGGCTGACAGAACCCCTTGCTGTGTGTGATGGGAGGCCTTGGTGCCAAACCACATGGTTGTTCCACAGAACTTCTGCATGTCCACCAGGTGTGGCACCTGCTTTCCCTAGAGTGACCCAAAAATGAGCAAAAAGAAAGTCAGGATACTTTTTGTCTCAGCTGCCCCTGGTCCCATCTTCTATTTTCTGTGTTTTAGAAAAGAATTGCAAAATCCAGTCTAGACTCAAAAGAGTTGGGTATCTAGTCCAGACTTAAAGGAATAGAGTTTGACTGAAGAATGTCTTAATTCATATTTACCTATAGTAACTTGCTTCTTACCTCCTAACATTTCACTTTGAGATCTCAAATAATATCATACCTGAAATGGGCAGACAAGTTCCGTGGTTCCCTTCTCTAGACTTCATGTATTGTACAATCCTTTCACCTCAGTGCAGCTGAAACTCACCTGCCTTTGAATAGTGAAAGGCAGGGAGGATAGTGTGGTGTGGGTGCATCTGTAAGAGTAGTAGTACCTTTCTGCCACTGGCTTCAAGAACTGAACTAAAATGGATCCCACTGCCATGAGAAAGTGCCAAGCCCTTAGTGGGATTCTAACCCTAACCCCTAACCCTAACCCTAACCCTAACCCTAACCCTAAACCCTAACCTTAACCCTAGCCCTAGCCCTAACCCTTCCCTAGATCAGTTTCATCCTTGTACAGAATCTAGCTATGCTATTCCTGGGCTGCTGCTTTCCATCTGAGATGATGAATATGTATTGCTTTAAGTCAGTAAGACTATCATAATTTGTTATGTGCCATTTTCATACATAAATACAGCACTGAATCCAGGAATGTTAATTCTGACTTAATCGTGCTTAGAAATAAGCCCCTTCTTGTGTCAGGGATCAGGATTCCCATCTATTAAACAGAGGGGTGATATTGTAGTACCAAGTATGATCCTGCTAGTCTATGTCATGCATAATAAGCTGAGAAATCAAAGACAAAACAGGTAGAAAAATATCTATTTTTCTATTAAACACAGAGAAATATTCAAATGTCAAAAATCCTCTCATTTTATATCTCAAGAATTATTAAATAAACATAATTATTTTGGATCAGATAAAATATAAAGTATCCAAAGTCCTCTAGCCCAGTTAAACTATTATTTTAGAATAGTATGAAAAATGTCAAAGTGTCATATATATTCAGTTTCCTGATGGACAGGGAATTTCTAGCCATAGAAGAAAAATAGTCTTTCCTTTCCAGATGATATGACCCAGATCACTGTCAGCCCTCTTTGCTTCAAGAATGCCTCCTGGGGTGTTTGGTAAAGTAGTAGAATGCTATTATCCTTCATGACATCTACCTACAAATAAAGTCTGTCCCATGGTCCTGGAGAGTAATATATAGTGCTAAATATAATCCAACCAAAAATTGGCCCGAAGGTCAATAGGAACATATCTTGGCTATACTTGCATGTATAGGGGCTGTGGTTACTGAAAGGGTAATATGCTAGTAATGTGCTCACTAAATATTATCATTATTCCCAATTATTAACACTTACTTACATCTATATACCTTATAAGTGTCTTCAGTTCTCTCACTGATGGGGAATATTTTCTTCTTTCTCCCACATGTTGGGCTTTGCCATGTACATTGCTTTAAGTGGAGAAGAGGCTAGAAAAGACACTATGCATGTTCAATCAGCAAACTGAAGATGATTTCCCTGTCTTATCTTCTTTTTCGTGTGCAATTTTCATAGCCATATCATCCTTGCAGCCATCTTGAGCCATATACACTGACAAGAGACTTGTTTACAATAGCCTACAACAGCTGAGCACACTTTGATAACATCTTGTTTCTGATACCCAGGATTTTCCCTTGGGTGTGTGAGACTTAAAGGTCTGTGACTTAAGGGCATGACTTAGAAATCAGATTTAGAGATAAGACCTAAGGGTGTGACTTAAAGACATGACTTAGAGGTGTGGCTTAGAAGTGAGACATATAAAAGGTGAGAGGCAGATAGAAGAGATTATTAAGTATTAGGCACTTGGAGTAGGCACTTGAAACTTGAGACAGGCAACTAGGATTAGACACTTGTACTTGGAAGAGTAGTAGGCACTTGAGACTCGAGACAGGCACTTGGAAGAGAACTTGGAACTGGGAAAGAGACTAGCAACTTGGAACAGAGAATAGAACTTGAGATTTATTACAGAGGAACTAGGAATTAGGACCTGAGACTTGGTACTAGGAACTAGGGACTTGGAAAGAGAGAAGGAGACTGAAGAATAAATGGGATTGAATCACACTCTGTCTGGTCTCCATTCTTCCTGTCCATCCTCACTCTCTCTCTTGCTGAACCCTGACCCACAGACCAGAGCAGCTTGGGGCAGTGCGGGCTCTAACAATTTAGCCCCCAAGGCTTTTAGCAGTTCGGGTTCCAACATTGATAGAGCGGTCTGAGACATTTTGGCCCCCAAATGTGGGGTAGAGCTGTCTGCAACATTTTTGGCACCCAGAGTGGGGCAGCTCGGGCCACAGCACCATGTGAAGAAGATACCCCTACTTAATGAAGGACTCTTAAGTACATCGACCCATAGAACTTTGAACAGGGGCAAAAAGTGGTCTAGGAAGTTTAACCAGCCAAGTCTCCCAATCTAGATATCATATGGATAAAATATGAATTACAATTATTTTAAATGCTAACTAATACAGAAGCAAGAGAGATGTAAAGAAGACTGTCTAAATCTTGTGTTTCCTGAGCACTGCTGAGTATTCATGGTGGATTTGTTCTTTTATCATTATGTAATGCTATTCTCTCTGTTAATATTCTTTGCACCTAGGGGCTACCATACCTGCTATCAACAAGTCCATATTTCCTTCTTTTTCTTTAACATTGGCATGGTCCTGATTTTTCCACTGTTTTACATTTTTGCCTACCTATGTCATTACATTGAATATAACTTTTTACAAATATGATATAGTTTAATATTTTGTAAGTCACACTGTCAAATTCAATTTTTCAGTATTTATATTTGCCTCGTTAACAGTTAATGAACTTATTAATATGCTAAGCTTTATCTGCCCTTGAACTTTTTCTGTTTATTCTGACTTTCATCTGCTTTTCTTATTTTTCTTGGCTCTCTGTGGTTCCTTTGAACATATTTTGAAATTCAGTTTTATCAATAGTGACTTCAGGAGCTAGAGGAAAAAAAATGGTTCCATTTTTTAAAGAACACTCTTGCAAAGAATCTGGGTTATGTTCCCAAAATTCACACAGTGGTTCACAAATATCCAAAACATCCAGAGAATCTGGCATCCTCTTTAGAACTCTGCCAATACCAGGTATGTGTGTGTATACACACACACACACACACACACACACACAGAGTTCACATATGTATATACGCAAGTAAAACAATAATTCACATAAAGTCATATAGGTACAAATATGCCTTCACGGTTACTTTTCTCTCTGTATATGTAAGTTTTTATGTGTTCTTGTACGTGTGCACATGTGTACAAATGTGCATATAAGGGTGTGGCTATGTGTGTGTATGTGTATGACTATGGGTATACATATGTGTAAGCCACAGATTGATGTTACCTTTCTTCCGCATTCAACTCTCCTCATTCCTCACTGAACTTGGTGTTACACTGGCAGCCATCAAGAGCAGGGATCTTTCCTTTTCTGCTTTACCAGAGTTGAAATTATAGGTGCAAACCACCTATAATTTGCATAAAAGTCCATTAAATGAATGTGACATAATTTATTTAATCAGCTCATATTTCACTCCTTCCTCACAAGCAGAGCCTCTGGATTTATCTGTCTGACTGGAAAGTCTATTTCAACCATGATATTTACCATAATGAAGGTTTACTTCCCCAAAATACCATTCATCTTCTCTCATGAAAGTTCTGTTCTTAGAAAAGTCATACACACACACACACACACACACACACACACACACACTCACACACACACGCATTCCATCATAACTTTTTCAGATGCAGTGTACCTTATATAAATATATTTGTATTTTCTCAGGTCATATTTGTTATTAAGTAAAAATAAAATCATAGTAAAAGAAAGACAGAATTGTTTCACCTTTACTAGCAGCCCCTGTGTTGGGACTTCTGAAAGATCCTCATGAATATTTCTCAGTGGGCCTGATCTTCCCCCACATCCTCCTCAACATTGATGCATGTGTACTAGGCCTCCTTTAGTAATGCTTCAGAAACTAAGTTTTCTGTTTTTAACTCTAATTACATGAGATGTAGACTAGCAATATCTACAAGTAACTAGGACTATGGAAGAATTTTCAACATCACTGGTACAACCCTCCAAAAGTGAATTTTCTGTACAATGTTATTATACTATGTTGGAAAAATTTCTCTATTAGAAACACAAATATGGCTTCCAGTCTGGGCCTGAGCAGTAAGCAGACCCCAGGTGGCAGTTCTGTGCCCAATCTCACAGAACCCAGAGGAAGCAGGGCTCCCAGGAGCTCTAAACCAGGCAGTATTTTAGGTAAAAAGACAGCAACACCCACCCCAAACAGGGAGTAACTGGGACTCACTAGGACCCAGGAATTCACTCCTGGCCCAGAGCACTGGTTCCTTCTGGTCTGGGCCCAAGCACTGAGCAGATCTTTGACCTCATCTCTAAGTCCAGTAATAACACTCATCCCACACAGTTCTGATACAACAAAAATAATAGGAAAGACAAGCTCCAGTCAGAGACAGGGCAGGTAGCACTAAGGAGATCTAGATGGCAAAGGCAAGCACAAGAATATAAGCATCAGCAACCCAGGGTACTTGGCATCATTAGAACCTAGTTCTCCCACACTAGAAAGTCTTTAATTCCCCATATCACTAGGAAAGCAAGATTCAGATTTAAAATAACTTCTAATGATGATGATAGATGACTTTAAGAAGGACATAAATAACATTCTCAAAGAAATTGAGGAGAACACAGGTAAACAAGTAGAAGCCCTCAAAGAGGAAACACAAAAATCCCTTAAAGAATTACAAGAGAACACAATGAACAGGTGAAAGAATTGAACAAAACCATCCAGGACATAAAAATGGAAGTAGAAACAATAAAGAAATCACAAAGAGAGACTACCCTGGAGATAGAAAACCTAGGAAAGAAATCAGTAGTCATAGATGCAACAGTCACCAACAGAATACTAGAGAGAATCCAGGTGCAGGAGATACCATAGAAAATATTGACACAACTGTCAAAGAAAAGACAAAATGCATAAAGTTATTAACACAAAACATCCAAGAAATTCAGGACACAATGAGAAGAGCAAACCTAAACATATTAGGTATAGAAGAGAATGAAGATTCCCAACTCAAAGGGTCAATAAATATCTTCAACAAAATTAAAGAATACAACTTCCCTAACTGTGGGGAGCCAACAGAAGGTGGCTATAATCCTTGCAGCCATCTTGAGCCATATACACTGACAAGAGACTTGTCTACAATAGCCTACAACAGCTGAGCACACTCTGATAACATCTTGTTTTAGCTACCCAGGATTTTCCCTTGGGTGTGTGAAACTTAAAGGTCTGTGACTTAAGGGCATGACTTAGAGACAAGATTTAGAGACAAGGCCTAAGGGCATGACTTAAAGACATGACTTAGAGGCATGGCTTAGAAGTGAGACATATAAAAGATGAGAGTTAGACAGAAGAAATTATTAGACACTCAAGACTTGGAAACAGAACTAGTAGTAGACACTTGAGACTCGAGACAACTTGGATTAGACACTTGAATTAGACATTAGATACTTGTACTTGAGATGGGCACTTGGACAGGAGCTTGGAAAGAAGCTTGGAACTTGGAGGCACTAGGGACTAGGAACTAGGGACTAGGAACTCAAGACTAGGAACTAGGGATGGGGAAGTAGGGACTTGGAGAGAAGAAGAAAGACTGAAGAATAAATTGGATTGAATCACACTCTGTCTGGTCTCCATTCTTCCTGTCCGTCCTCACTCTCTCTCTTGCTGAACCCCAACCCTCAAACTGGAGCAGCTTGGGGCAGTGCGGGCTCTAACAATTTATCCCCCAAGGCTTTTCTAAGTGCGGGTTCCAACATTGATAGAGCAGTTCTCAACACCTAACCTAAAGAACATAAACATACAAGAAGCCTATAGAAAGCCAAATAAACTAGACCAGGAAATAAATACTTCCCATCACATAATAATCAAAACACCAAATGCACAAAACAAACAAACAAAAAGAATATTAAATGCAATAAGGAAAAAGGGCCAAGTAACATATAAAGGCAGAACTATCAGAATTACACCAGACTTCTCACCAGATACTATAAAAGCTAGAAGATACTGAACAGATGTCATACAGACCCTAAGAGAACACAAATGCCAGCCCAGGCTACTATACCCAGCAAAACTATCAATTACCATAGATGGAGAAACCAAGATATTTCATGACAATAGCAAATTTACACAATACCATTCCACAAACCCAGCACTACAAAGGATAATAGCAGGAAAGCTCTAATACAAAAAGGTAAATTATACCCTAGAAAGAGCAAAAAAGTAATCCTCTTCCAATAAATCCAAAAGAAGATAGCCACACAAACAATGCCACCACTAATAACAAAAATAACAGGAAGCAACAATCTCCCCTCTTAATATCTCTTAACATCAATGTACTTAATTCCCCAATAAAAAGACATAGGCTAATGGACTGGATACACAAACAAGACCCAGAATTTTACTGCACACAGGAAATGCACATCAGCGACAAAGATGTCGCTTAGAGTAAAAGACTGGAAAAAAAATTCAAGCAAATGGTCCTAAGAAACAAGCTCGAGTAGCCATTCTAAAACTTCCAGCCTAAGAACACAAAGGGAGGGACTCATGGCTCCACCTGTATAGGTAGTTGAGGGTGGCCTTGCCAGGTATCAGTGGAAGTGGACGGCCTTGGTGCCTGAAAGTTTGGATTCCCTAGTGTTGGGGAATTGGAGAGGAGGGAGGCGGGAATGGGAAGATGTTGGGAGCACACCCTCATAGAAATAGGAGAAGAGGGAATGGGATAAGGTGTTTGGGGGTGGAATAGGATAGGAGATAACATTGAAAGGTAAATAAATAAAATATCTAATTAAAAAACAACAGATAATGGGTCTGTCAACTGTAGTTGACCAGTCAAGACTTTTCGTCAACAATTTATTACAGAAAATTTGTATAATCCTCAAGGACAAGGTATTGTGGAAGAGGCCCATGGAACTTTTAAAAGACTGGTGAGACATACTGTTGCTGAGACAAAGAATGATACCAAGCTGTGAGCTTGCTGAGTGCCCTGATAAGGGTGTCTGGGGAGCTGTATTGGACACTGACCCACTTTTGCTTGACTATATCCCAGATGGGACAAGCTTCCTTGCCTCAAGTTTTTAGACCTTGTGGGATAGAGAATCAAAAAGAGAAATTATGTCTCTTGTTTTCTTCTTAAAGGTGCCCAGCTATTAGAACTCAATCATGTAATGGTTTAAAAATTAATCCAATATGGGAAACAACAGTCTATTTTTGGAAGACTGGATCTGGACTTTATCAGAGACATATTCGAAAGCTAGCTGTATCTCCTATGATGTTAGGATAGCAAGAGATAATGTTGGGATAGGACCTGTATTTCAAACAAGGGTTAGTACATGTTTTAAGGCTCTTTTAATTGTCAAGCTAAAATTGGTTTTGTCTCTTCTACAGCATTTATTGTAAGTTGCATTGACTGTATAATTTCCAATTATATTAGTGTGTTGAAACCTGGAATGTCTGTTATGGGGATCTGTCAACCAGCTTTTGTCTCACTGCCCTGAGTATTAGAAAACCTTGATTCTATGAAAAAGCTTGAAAGTGCTGGAAGAAGTAACATAGGCTTTAAGCAGAAGCAAGAAGGTAGCAGGCTTGATTATTGTTGGTATAACAGCTTTAATTCCATTAATTGCTAGCACCACTGCTTCTGCAATAGCATTGACACAAGGAGTTAAGACAACTATTTTCGTTAACCATCTAGCAAAAAAATGTTACTAATGTATTGAGTATACAAAAGAATTTATATAGGTATATGGAACAACAAATGATGCTCTAAAACCCATTCAAATTATCTGAAGGAGGTTCAGGGTTCAAGAGTTAGAAGCCATCCCAAGTATCACGACAAATATCATTGGAGTAGTATTACTTTTGAAATTCACAATGATTGTCATTATAATTAGAAAAAAGTTTAAAGATACCTGTAGGATATTTGGCATAATTCTAATACCTCTCCGGGTATGTTAACTTTGCATAGTGAGATTATGAATTTAAAGAATGCTGCTATGTTGACCTTTGATGCTGCAGATAATGCTGATAAAATTATTCATGGCCTGAGTTCAGTATTTCCATTTTGGACAAACCTCAGGAATGGCATTTATAGCTTGATCAGGCTAGCCCTTCTTGTCATGGGAATACTGTTATTCCTGTCCATAGTGTTAAAGCTTATCTTTAAGAACATTATGATATTGGCAGCCAAAGTACATGGCTTAAACCTGAAAATGGACCCCCAGACAGAGTTATTAAATTAACAGGATGGCAAGTCAAGAACAGGTAAGATTCTGAACAGGGCCTTACCAACCTAAGACAAAAGTGCATTGCCTTTGATAATGCATATTCCATTACGGGTAAGTAAGGCATTCTTATCAGAATGACCTAAGATAGGCTCAGTCTTGTTAATGAAATAAAAAAGGGGGAGAGGTGGAGAGCCTTTGGGGCTGCTTGGCAAGTAGCTGACATGGGCCAAGAACAAGGAAAGGGGCTGCTTGGTAGGAATATGACATTGACCAAGGAAAAGGAAGTAGACTTCAAGCAGGAATCTGACATTACACTAGAACAAACAAGTAATTTCAGGTAGGAGTCTAAATCATAGGCTACAACAAAAAAAGTAATCTCAGGCAGGAATCTAAATATTAGGCCAGAACAAAAAAGTAATTTCAGACAAGAATCTAAATTTTAGGCTAGAACAAGAAAGTAGGCTTCAGACATGAAAATGACCTTGGGTTAGGATAGGGAAGTAGGCTCAGATACTTTGGTCGTCCTGATAAGCCTTTAGAAACAGTGATCACAGGAGTGTTCATGTAATTGAATTTAATGCCTTGCTTCTTCTTTGACTATTTATGTTTATTGTATTGCTTGTTCCTCGACTATTTGCATCTATTGTATTGCTAGACCCTCAACCTGGAACTGACCTTAATGCATGCATGTAACCAAAATGGTATAAAAGCATAAAGGAAGAGGGGGTATAGGATAGGGGTTCGAGGGAGGGGAAATGGGGAAAGGGGATGGCATCTGTATTGTAAATAAATAAAATATCCAATAAAAAAGAAACACAAATATGCTTTTTCTTTTTTTCTAATGGAGAAATCATTTCAAAACTTTAAGGCTGTCACCATGGGCGATAAAACTCAATTGACAATTTTTAAAATAAATGATGTGTGGTTAGCTTAACTGCTTCTGATTAACCAATATAGTTGCTACATCCTAAAAGTATGAATTGCATGTTCAGAATATACATTCCATATCACTGTTTTCACTCAATGAAGCAGGCTTGTGAGTCATTCATAATCAGATGTATAAGTGGTCAAATCAATTAGGCAGCAATCATCTGCTGAGACATTTGGCAGATACTGACTCACTCAGGAGGCAATGGAGTCAATAGCCCTTTGTTACAGTTTGACTGAATAAAGAGAAAGCAGCAGAAGCATTATTTTTCCTTTAAATTTGCAAGAAGTCAATATTCAAATCGTTAAATGAGTATTAGTCATTAGTTCAAAACTCTTCAGCGTATGACCATCGAGGTGAATCTTCTAATGTTGTAAAAGTTTTATTTGGGTAGATTTCAATTGGATTACATTACAATATGTGATGAATAAGAATATAGCTACACATTAAATCTTTAAGGCTATTACAATCTTACTGAGTTTTAATAGAGCATATTAAATAGAGTGTGGTCTAGGGGTTGTAGCAATGTCTCAGTGATTAAGAGCATCTACCGCTCTCCAAAAAAAAAAAAAAAAAAAAGTAGCTTTCTGGCAACTCCAGCTCCAATGGACTCAAAATCCATTTCTGGACGCAGCACTCAACTGTATTCATGTGTATGACCACAATTTAAAACTAAAATAAATCTGATATGTTTTAAGGAGGAATGGGTCTTGCAAATATTTTCAAATGTATTATTATGGCTTCTCTTCTAGAGTCACACCTTATTTTTAAACATGAGAAAAGAAATAAATGTATCCTTGACCTTTTGATCTAACAAACGCTCAAAGGTACAGCCAATTCGCCAAGCATCTCCTTGGTTTTTTTTTTTTTTTTTTTTTTAATTATTTATCTTTAATCTTATTTTTACAGTCCAATCCTTATCCCCCTCCTGGTCCTCCTTCCCACAGTTCCTCATCCCAGTCCTCCTTCACCTTGTCTCCAACAGAATGTCCCTAAACTCCCCACTGTAGAGGGAGGTGTTAGAAAAGGTGGTGCATCCGGCTAGCTGCAGGCCTGGACGCCATGTTACTGCTCTAACTTTTCTCACTAACAGCATTGGTGTGGCTGCTGCCTCCGCTGGTCAGCTCGATGGAGTCCATGGTGCTAAGCATGGCTCCTGGGCCAACTCTTAGCTAATACTCAATACCCAAGATGCCCACACAATTAGAATTGTTAACTCAATTACCTAACCTTGTTATGAATAACTGCTAGAGACCACCAGAGACACGTGCATCTGCCTCCATCTTGCTTCTCTTTCTCCTTCGTTCCTTCCTCCTCCCAACTCCTAGCTCCACCTACCTCTTCTCTATTCAATGGCAGAGTGGCACTGAAAATACAATGGGCAGGAAAAGTCCTACAACACCCCATCCCACCAGGCCTCCCTACTCCCTGGGATCTCATGTCACTTGAGGATTAAGCATATCTTCTCTCACTGAGGCCAAACCATGCAGTCTTCTGCTATATATGTGTCTGGGGCCTTGTACCAGCTAGTTCATGCTGCCTCGTTGGTGTCTCAGTGTCTGTGAGATCTCAGGGGTCTAGGTTTGTTGCAACTGCTGGTCTTCCTATGAGGTTTTCCTCCTCCTCAACTTCTTCCAGCTTTTCCCTAACTCAATTACCCTGACTTCAGTCCGTTGGTTGGGTGTAACTATCTGTGTGTGTCTCATTCAGCTGCTTGTTTGGCCTCTCAAGAACAGCAACTCTAGGCTGCTGTCTGTAAGCACACCATAGCATACAGTCTTACCTACAGAATCTCAGAAAACACAAAGTCTCCTCCCAACTTGCATTATTAGGATGACTTGCATTAATATGATGCTTAGTAAAAGAAGTGGTAGATTTGCATGATCTATAAAAGTGTGTACCAGCTTAGAAACTTGTTATGCCATTTGCATGTGACCATTTAATTACAGACATTATTCAGATATTCTTACTATGGTTAAATGTTCGGGCTCCAGTCTGAACTCAGACACGCAGGTTTAACATCCTGACTGGCCCAAATATTAGTGTTTAAGCTTAAAAGCTATTCAGTCAATTCCTTTGTTTCTATAGAAACAAATCTGTTTTTCAAACCAATCCTCAGAGGCTAAGGATGTGGTTCCATAGTAATATGCTTGACTATCTTTTGTGAATCTCTGGGTTCTATCACCAACACTATCAACAAAAAGGAAAAGGCAACCTCCATGTATATGCGTGATAACTGAGTAAAATAAATCATATAAAGAATTCAGCAGAATTCCTAGAACTTGGTTAAGTACCTTTGTTGTTATTCTGTCTACAAGCTAACATAAAGTCACATACCCTAGAATATGTGAAAATTTCATCAGAACACAGAGTCAAAGATTCCTACTGGAAGAGGACAAAGGAAAAATTGAGATGAACACACTGGAAAATGCAGAAATTGTGAGAGCGCTGTTGTATTTGCTCGGCACAGATGCCATAACAAACACAGCACTCAAAAATCCACATCACCTACCAAGAAACACAAAACACTGAGCCACCTTAATAAGTAGAAAGCAGTTCTAGGAGAAGCAACCACATGACAAACGCTAACGGAAGTTATAGAAACACGCACTTAATCTCCCTTTTCAAAGAAACATATTCCAAAAGTAAATCTCTTTATTTTGCTTATTTCTGAAATGGAGTATAGGCAGCAAATTTCAGATAGCCTTCTTCCTTCCACTCTGGATGCCATGACCTTAGATTATCAACTCACTTCTTCCTTTTAAGAAATAAAAATGAATATATTTCTTTGCGGGGCTCAAAATCATCTCTGCAGCAAAGGGAGCAAAAATAAGATTTCTATTTTCAATTCTTCAAAAGGGAGTGACTCTGACTTACAATATGCTTTTAAAGAAAAACTATAGTGCATAACAGTCTAAATTAAAATGCACCAGCAATAAATTGGTCTCCAAATAAACTCGATGGTATACACTAAATGTTGACAAGACACTCAGCTGGAGGCCCTGTGCTTTTCCTGTTTTTTTCAAGTGTTTTGGTAAATTGATATTTAAATATTAAGAAAATGATTATTTTAATCTCTTAAACTATTAAAATATATACTGTATGGTTTTAATGATCGTCTGTTCTAGAGTCTTGGTGGTTTCTTGAGGTTTTCTGTTGTTTTTATTTTTTTAAATATCTTTTAAGGACTTTGTAACTTAGGAAGCCAGAATTCCAAACAAACAGTGGAGAACACTGCTATCCTATTGAGATAGGCTGTATGTGAGAGGTAATTGTGGAACATTAAAGTCAAACCAGAACCTAATGACATAATTATCTAGGCTTCCAAATCGTAGTTCTCAGCATTCATTTTGCTCACATTCTAAAATGTTTCTATAATTTTAAAACAGTTTTACAATTTGAAATTAATTATATAAAGAGGTGTTTAATCTTTACTTTTCATTGAGTCTTGGGAATAATTAGTTGTCTTAAAAATTAATAGTTATTTATTCTGAGACATAGGCTTTTTGCATTGGATTTCATTCTTACAAGGAAGCTATGTTTAGTTAAACTTAAAAAACTTACCATTGAGAAATTCATAATATGTAACCGGGAACCAGAAGCTGTTTGCTGCACACAGACTTATGGTTTGGATAACAGCACAGACTAGCTCTGAGAAATGCATCACTGAGAAGTTAGTTATTTTGTGAACACTACACAGTATACTCACAGAGACTAATAGGGCCAGGTCATTACCCAGTAAACTCAACAGAACACCCATGTGTAGGAAGCCAGTCTTTGATGGAAATGACAGGCAGCACTTGACTGCATTCACATAAAAGAAGCTCATTATTTCATAACAATAATTTTTAATCATGTATCTTCTTTTGGAGATTATATTACTTCTTCCTTCTCTTTTCTCCTTCCTATCCCTCCAATATACTTCTTGCCTTCTTTCAAATCTGTGGCATGTTTTTCATTAATAGTATATATATATATATATATATATATATATATATATATATATATATATGCGTGCGCGTGTGTGTATATATATATGTGTGTATATATGTATGTGTGTATACATATATATACATATATGTTGTGTGTGTATGTGTGTGTGCATATACATACATATCATTCCTAAACTTAACCTGATTGGTCTGTATAATGCTACTTGTATGTATATTTTCAGGCAACCCATTTGGTATTGGATAACAAATCAATGTGCCCTTCCTGTTCTCAGCATCCTGATACAAATTTTGAGTATGATTCTGAAACTTGACTTAGATTCTAGTGTTCATCTGAAGGCACTTGGTGACTTTAAGAATATTACCTATCATTGTTAAGATATATGTAATCATAGCAATTCAAAGTCACGAGCAGCCTTAGACCCTAGAGTATGTATTACTCATTGACTACAGAGGCAGAAGTAAAAGGAAGGACACATGGCTACTTAAATTCCCCATCCAAGTTCATCCTTCAACATGGTACAATGTGGGTAATGTAAATATGGTGTGTGTATGTGCATGTGTGTTTGTGCATGCACGCGTGCACGTGCATGCATGTGCATGCACATGTGAACACCCCTGCATGTGAGCACATGCTTGTGCATTTCACTGTTGTTTATACCAGTGTGGCTTATGTACACATGTGCATGTATGTTTGGAAAGCAAACACTGACTTATCACTCTCTATTCCCTTGAAATGGGTTCTTTCTCTGAAATTGCAAGCTAGAGCTAGCAATTACCAATACTCATGATGCCTTGGTTTTCCCACAAAACTGGGGTCATGAACATAGCCTACCACACCAGACTTTTTTCCACACCTGTCATTTTACACAGTGCTGGGATCCAAGCACCAGTTATCATCCATGAGACAAAGCATTCTTCCCCACTGAGCCTCCTTCTCAGAACCACTTCCTACTTTTCTACCTCACTATTGTTGAGTGAATTATATCAGAAACAGATGAACACACATGTGCATTTCTGAAACATCAGAATTCATCAAACAGAAATAGATTCACAATCTCCATTGATTTTATCATTTGTAACTCTCCAAGCACTCCTCGCTGCACTCAACATGGGTAGCAGCTGGCAGGTTCTTCAGTCCAGCCTTAGTTACTAATATTAACTCACAAATCACATTACATCCCACAGTTTTAGACGTATGCCAATATTGTTTGTTCTTGGTCAACGAGTCACTAATTTAGTTTTTAACAACTCCTCTTCATTTCATCATTAGAACCCAAGTCAGTGTTTCTGTACCAGCATTAATTAATTCGAAGGAGATTTTTCTTTGTATCATAGAGATGGTAAGTATTTGGTAGGATATTTAGCAGATTCTGTGTCTGCTTGAGGACAGCTGTATTGCACCCCCAAATTGTGAGAAACAAAAATATTCCAGACCTTGCCTAATGTTCCTGGATGAAACTACATCATTTATTGAGAGCCACTACAAGTCAACTATCTCAGGGTTGAAGAGATGGCTCAGTTATTAAGAGCATACATTGTTCATGTAGATTCAGGTCTCAGCATCCACATTGGGAAGTTCTGAATTACCTGTAACTACAATTCTAGAGGATCTGACACTCTTCTGGACCCTGTGCATACCTGCACTCACATGGACACATTTCCACATACATATAAACACAATTAAAATTAAAATAAATCTCTAAAATCAGCTAGACAAGTCTATGCATGGTTACATGCACCAGCCCTGAAAAATATTTTAGATTCATCTAGAACAAGCTTGCCTTTACTGAATTTACTGAAAGATATTGTCCAGTGGGTGAACATATTCAAGGGGAATAAATAACATAAAATGACAGAAACAAGAGGTCACAGAATGACCAATTAACAACAACAATTACCACACTAAGGACACCTCTCAACATGATAACTTCTGAGAGATGAACTCATATCATATCCAAACCATGACAACCAGCACCTAACAATGAGGGCAACCCATGTCAAACATTCAGTAGATGCTTTTCAGTGTTGAAATTAACTATACAAGGCATGTGTAAAGAAGCAAATATGTTCTGATTTGGTGTATATTGTTCAAAGGAGAGCAAGCTACAGATGAAATTGTTAGAAAAATATTTATAGAGAAGCTAAGATTTATAGAGAATGTTCCATACATCAGAACCTTAAAAAGAAGAAAGAAAGAAAGAAAGAAAGAAAGAAAGAAAGAAAGAAAGAAAGAAAGGTTGATTCTAGTTGTATTATTTAACCTTCAGATCAATCCCATGAGGTATAGGTCATCAATTTACAAATGGTAAAATCAAACTTTGAGGTTTGCTTTCTGATGTCAAACAGCTAGGAAGAGGAAGGACTTAGATAAAATTCATATCTTCTAAATGTCTGTGTCGTTACTCTTCCCTAGCTATCACTTATAACTTAGACTCAACAAGGAGGAATGGAGGAAAACATCCTAAGGATTGAAAAAGCATGCGTAAATATTGCAGAGAAAGAAACAAATAGTTGAAAGAAATTCTGTATTTACATTGTCTTAGATAATGAGGATGGGTGTTCGTACAGAAAGAAGACAGTGAAAGGTTAAATTGAAAGACATTGACATTAAAAGGTGTTTTAAGTATTTCATGACTAATGCTTCAAGACTAATTCTCCCTTTTACCAAATTTCAATACAGAATAAGTTTTGATATAGAAGTTATTTGTTTCATAAACACTTTAATGTGTCCCTCTTCTATTTTATGAGATATCATGGTTCTAGTAAACATAATGGCATACTAGTTTATAACATTAAAGTGTAAAGTTGAAATTTCTTTACAAATGAAATCATGTTTCATTCATTTTTAAATTAGATAATAATGGAATAA
Source organism: Arvicanthis niloticus (assembly GCF_011762505.2). Taxonomy (NCBI): domain Eukaryota; kingdom Metazoa; phylum Chordata; class Mammalia; order Rodentia; family Muridae; genus Arvicanthis; species Arvicanthis niloticus. Next base: position 9,107,730 of record NC_047660.1, on the reverse strand, counting down.
TGGAATAGTATCATTTATTCTCTTGATAATATGTTTGAGAAAATATACTACATTCAATTCTAAAGGGCGGAATTAGACATTTGGTCTGGTTTGGTTTGGTTTGGTTTCATTTTCTTTCATTTCACTTGGTTTTGGTGTTTTGAGAAGATTATTAGTTTGGCTGGTTAGTTGGTTTGGTTTGGTTTCTGTTTGTTTCTTGTTTTGTTTGTTTCTTATCTGAATACCTTAAACAGGCATCCCCAAAGATGTACAAATGAGTTGATGTTCCTGATAACCATTTAACAAGCTGGATCCATCATTATTGATTCATTACAACATAGAAGATTTACAAAAGAAAAAAAAGAGGATCTGTGAGAGTCACTTAATTAGATAAATGGATGTTGTTAATGAGACAGTTTGTGGAAAGATAATATATTTGTCAGATGTATTTAGGACAGTTCATTTAATAAATATCCTCTGAAGATGTGAAATCCTTTTGTACTTAATTGTGATGGCTAACTGCACATAGCCTGATGACATCACAGAATTTCCTGTTCTGTTAATGGGCTGCTCCAAATTCCTTTTGGTTGCAGAAATTACAGAGATCTCACCCCCTCCTTAATGACTAGCCAAAGAATTCTGACTGAAGTAGGCTATTAATAACAGGAAATAAAGCTTATATAATTGAAGGTTATCTTAGACCAAGAGACAGAGAGTGGCAAGAAGAAAGGTTGGGAGGCCTAAGACTTGTCTTCCTTGTTATTGGATAGTGGAGGCTGAAAAGAAATATGTCTGCTCTAAAAGGGTCGATCTCTCTTACTTAAATTGAATGTGTTTTAAAATCTGTATTTTAATCCTAGTTTATATTGGTAATTTTATGGTATGTTCAATAAGAACTAATCATCATGAGTCCTTAAAGGTTCTGAATTGTGTATAAATCATAAAAGAAAGCCTAAATATAAACGTACATCTAACCCAGCACACACACACAAAAATGTATTGAAAAGAGGCATTGATGTTTTCCATCAGCCAAGTAACCAAACAATAGCATATAATCACAGGCTGCACACGGCAGAAGGAAGAAGGCTGATTGTTTAGAAACAAATGTTTTGCATGCACATATTTATAATTCAAATTGCAGAGGTAAACTTTAACCAGCGCAGTGACAATAGTGAATTTATATGCTCTAAAATTGGAGAATTAAAAACAAGCATAAAGCAAGGTTTCTTACCATTTCAAATGAGAACACGAGGATAACTCCAGATTAGAATCAAATCAAGTCAAATTCAGGAAAAGACAATGCATGTAAAATCGCTTGATCCACTTCACAGCCTTGACAAATGTGAATGAAGTGCCTTAAAGCTTGTCAAGGTTCAAGATTGCACATCTTGAAAAATAAATGTTTTTTATTTATTTCAGTTTCTCAAATTCAATTAGACAGATCTTTTAAGATCATTCTGGTAAGGTGAAGAGTCAGACAAAAACTCTCCATCACTATTCAAGGAATAAAAATTAACGACTTGCAGGTTTTCTTATGTACTGTCATTGACAAAATGTATAGGAAAAGGGAGAGCTAAAAGTACCATAATTATGTTCCCAGGAAACCTCTAAGGAGAGATGACAGGTGGCCGCCAGCCTGAAGTAATGGAAACAGAGTCACTCAGACATGCGTCAAAACTTAAAAAATCTTTATCCTGAATATTTGTTATTTTGTGTTTGTAGTGTAGGGTGCATACATGCCAGTCTGTGTATAAGTGAGTCAGAGGACAGCTTGAAAGGATCAGTTCTCTCCTTCTTTCTACCACAGGGGGCCTGGGAATTGAACTCCAGTCTCTAGTCAGGCTTGACAGCCAACGTCATTACCACTGGAGCCATTTTCCATCCTTCGCCTCTACATTCTGGTATCACAGACATGTACTGCCATACCCGAATCTGTCCTGTAACATGTGGACAGTGTGACTATTTGGCATACTACTACTATGATTTTTATTCTTTGTTTTGATAACACATTTTTATTTATATCATTTTATTGGCTTGGGCTTTGGTTTCTTGCTTTCTGATTATTTTGCTCTGTTTTATTGTTGTGTTTGTTGGATTGGTTGGTTTCATGTGTCTGAGACAAGTCCCCACTACGTAGCCTGAGCTGGCCTTAAACTACACATCCTTCTGCCTTTTCATCCTGAATGCCTGGCTATGTGCACACTGCAGTCCTGATGTTCTGTTTGTTTTCCCTCTTTCTTCTTTTTGTTCTTTCCTTGGCATTCCTCCTACAGGAAAACTCTCTCTCACTGTGATGCTACAGACAGATTCTAACCTAAAGAGAGCTTAGTCAAGCTGTCAAAATGCTACAGGGAGAAGATTTGACCCAAAACCAGACAATAAGAAAGAGCACAGGATTCTTCCTGGTGAAGACAAGTTTCTTTGTACTGTCTATCCTGAGGGGAGCAAGCAAAACCCCTGAAGAAGGGACAGACTTCCTTGCTGCTACCTAGAGAATCTATTTGAAAATAAGGACAAAATAAAGTTTTATTGATGTGTGAAGATTCCAGACAACATTTTTGAAAATCTATAGCAAGTTATCCCATCAGTGATCTATTTTGGCAGTCAAGTGTTACAATCACTTTACATTCCATCCTCTGATACTCAACCACTTTGAGTTGAACCTCAGTTTTCCCTCACCCAAAAAAAAAAAAAAAAAAAAAAAAAAAAAAAAACCCTCTTATTCATAAGCAGTACTTCTTCAACTACCTGTTATTTTCTTTCCACTTTGAAGTCAACTTAAAATGTAAGTCTCAAAACTATACACGATACATCCTTGTGAAGGACTAACTTCTTAGTGAGTAGACAGGCAAGAAGCTAAGGAACTGTGACAGGAATGTCAGACCCTAAGATTACAGTCAGAAATACAAAAAAGACTAGAATTTTATTTTATTGTTAGATATAAAACATGCTTAGTCCCATCCAGCGATGTATTTTCATCCCATAAATCTTCTCTTCCCTATTGGTGCTCAGTTTAGTCATTCTGTTACTAAACGCAGGTTATTGAAGTCTTCAGCAATTGTTGTTGACATGGACCTGGCTCACTCTCCACCCATTTGCACAGAGCTGTCTCAGGCTATCAGGAGCCACATGGTCATAATAATGAGGAACCTTGTGAACATGGGTTTATAATTATATTTTTTAAGACTTTACGCAATCTATCTTCAACATATTCCTTCCCCCTCCCCCAACATTTCAAAGATCTTACCCTCTTGGTATTCACCCAATTCTACATTCTCTTTTAACAAAAAGTTAGTTTTGTATTGGCCAGTTACTTCTGAGTCTGGGACCTATGATGAAATATGCCTGATGTCCCCAGTGTCTTTGTGATCATGTTTGTAATATATTATTGAGTTACATTCCACTTTGAAGACTAGAGAGATCGCATGAATGAGCTTTTAAATCCTCAGTCATCCTATAAGGTATTCCCTGAGGGGCCTAGGAATTGGGCCAGGGAATTATTAGGAATATCTTTCTAAGGACCAAATAGCCAGAAGGAGTTGTTTCAGTTAGACTTACATGGAAAAAGAAGAAACAGCAAGAACACACACACACACACACACACACACACACACACACAAGTTTTCCTGGTTACTTTTCACCTGCTATGCTCCAGCTCAAAGCTGCTCTTGGGTCGCCACTATCAACTTGACCTTGTGTTATAAAAATCAAAGACCACAAGTCCTACTCCATTCTTATTTATGATAGTCTTAGTTGGTTTCTATTAATTTTGACCAGAATAAACTAATAAATATTGATGGGAATGTTTCTGTTATAACAGAGTAGATAAAACAAATTTCAGAGTCTATTAAACTTGATATTTAGAAATCTCATTCAGCAAACACACTTGGAGTTGTAATAAATAAACATAATTCCCTGAACAAAATCTTTTCAGTAAGACATAAGTATTGAATAATTAGCATAGGAAAATCAGAAGTAAAATTTATAAACATGTAAAGTAGATCATAGTCACAGTATTCACAATAGCAATGGTGGCCACAAAGCCACACACCCTCTGTATATTCTGTACCATTGAATTCGCTAAACCTTAATGTTATAAAACTTGATGGTCTGGTAGATACCTCAGTCTGTAAAATGCTTATTCCTCAAGCCAAAAAACCCAGTTGGAGTTCCCAGAACACACATAAAATCAAGCCATAGTGGTGCATACTTACAGTCCCAGCACTGGATAGATGGAGATTATTGGACTCCATCTCCAGGGCTCAGTGTTTCCTGAACTAATTGCTATTGTCTGACAGTTTTCCTGAGGAGACTTGAACGAATATCTATTCACCACAGATAGGGCATACCAGACCAAAGTACAGGTAATTCCAGAGCTTAACTGACAAACTAATGAGTTTTATTTTGGTTACTTACTACAGTATGGGTGAAGGGTTACTTATGTAAGCAAAATGACTCAAAGACAACGACATCACGAAAGCCTACCCCAGCATGTGTGACAACTCATGAAAGCTGGAAGTCTACAGCACACTGTATAACCTCCACGGAACTAAACAGGCTAGACAGTGTTGTTTCCCGTAGCTCATTTAGAGTCAATGTTCTGGATAGCTCAGCTGGTTTCTGTGTCTTTTGGGTGGTTTGTTCAGCCTGTCCCTCAACTATCACTACTGAGTATGTATACTTGAGAAAGAAGGGGCCTTAGTGTATCTGATCAGTTTTAGGCACTTGGTTAAGCTTTTGAGTTCTTTGCTTCCTGAACTTAATGCACACCCCTGCTGGAGAGAATATTTCTTCCATGCGTCCTACATTTTAGAGATCTTTCATTCAAGACGTAGATTTGCCTTGAAGAAAAATCAATAAGCAATTGCTAAGTGCCAGATTCTGGCAAGAGACCCTCTCTCAAAACGCATAGACGGGTAGTTCCTGAGGCATGACATCCAGAAGTAACCCTGGATTCTACACACATGCTAATATAAATACAAGTACACACACACACGCACACACGAGAGAGAGAGAGAGAGAGAGAGAGAGAGAGAGAGAGAGAGAGAGAGATGAGATTCACAGTGCTAATCATGTTATCTATATACTATCTAAATATCAAATAATTTCAATAAAAAATTCAAAAGAATATAAACTATTTTACAAATTGTTTGAGATTTTTAAGTAAGTGTATGTACAAGCATGTGTGTGAATTGAAAAATACTGGATAGACATAACACAGTATGGCAATTTTTGTTTCTGGGTTGATAGACTAAATGAAATTTCGTTATCTTTTTTTTTAATTGTGTTGATGACATTATTTATAGCAAGCATATGCTATTTAATTAGACAAACCAAAGCTAAGTTTTGAAGAAAAAGAGAAAATAGATTTGTATAAACAGCAAAAGGCCACAGCAACTCAGACACTGGGAAAGCAGCATGCAGTATAGCCAAGGCTGGATCTTGAGACACTGAGACATAGACTTGTTTCTGGGTGACAGGAAATTGCTACTTAGGATTCGATTTCTCTTAGCAAATCTGAAAGTGAGTGTGGCCGTGTCACAGCAAAGGAAACTCAGGTCTGGTGGGTCCATGTTCATTACTGAAGATACTGAAGCAATGTTTGTGTGTTATTTTCCTGAGAGGGAATGATGGAAATGCTTTGCATGTAGTCTAGGGCAGTTTCACTTGCTTTAAAATAATTTAACAATCCATCACTCACCATGTGCAAGACTTCCATTTGCCCCTATGTCCCCCTGTCCTTTCCTTGACCCTGCTGTGTGCTGCAGAGTCTCCAATAGGAATCAAAGCAAGGGCCCCTCTCTGAGCTCCTGTACTCTGTCTGCCTGACAGCAGGACTGGCAGGCTGGAGAAGGAAGGAGGAGGGAGAGACAGAAGTATTCATTCCACAGACATCCTTCCCACCTACTGAGAAAGACCCAGTCACGAGGCATTTTCCCTTTCCTTCAAACCCAGGGATGGGGGTGCATGCTATATCCTATACCACCCTGCTTGTTTGGGAGCCCTGACTTTCTGCCTGCACCTTAGAAAATGGCTCTTTTGTTCAACTCTCCTCAAATTACTCAGTGAGGCATGCCATCTGTTTCCTGCTAACACAAAAGTTCATCTGTAAAGCAGACTAAGAGGTCTATACCCTGTTCTTTCTAAAGAAAAAAAAACTCATTAAATATTATTTCATCAGCTCTATGGTGGCTCAGAGATGTGGTTTGAACGATCTGTAGCAGACCTGGTTACACTTCTGCTCATTTCTTTCCTTTTAATTTCCAAAGCCAGTGCTTGCTATCTTTGATAGAGATTCACCTCCATCTGCCAGAACCCCTTTGTCTATGTGTGGGGAAAGCCAAAAGGGCGCCTAAAAAACGTACATCTCCCCATTAGATTCTAGAAACAACTAATCAATAACAGATAGTGCCAGTCTATAAATATTTCAGGTCTCTCATCTCATCTTTGGTAGGGACAAATGTGAGGTGTGACACACACCACCCCTAGATACACCCTGCTGGGTTGGACTTGAACTGGATGTTTCCTATGGACTGAACTGGGGGCACAGTTGGTCCCCTGGATTTCTTTTCTGCCCTTCGTTTCCCCTCTTTCTTCCATATCCCCAGTAATCTGTGTGTTTTCCTTGTTAGATCCTGACGATACAGCACTTCTATCTAACCCCCAATCTCAGGGCATCCTAAATTTAAATCAACAACCAAATCACCAGCACTGAAAAATAAAATTTAATACGTAACAACATGAAATTATTATATTTGTTACAAGCAAATACCTTACACTGAAAGATGTCAGACCAATGTTTTGTGATCAACAGCACTCATTTTGTGATCGCATCATTCATTTCAGCCCCATGGGAGTTTTCTGAAGAACAATGCCCTGGGAAGACTTTGCTCATTTTCTTTGGGCAGCTTTTAAATTCTGAGGTAAGAGATTATAAAAGTGTAGGCTAGGATGAGGTCACCATGTTTCTTAGGTGTGGGTTGGGACCATAAAGAGCAGCTTGTGGTGCATACAGTAGTTGGTCTCTCATAGGAATTCAAGGCTGGAAGAATGACCAATACTCAGCAAACTAGTGCCCTGGCTGGCTGGTGGCTATTTTCACAAGCTGTGTGGGAGTGAAGAGAGTCAAAACTAATTCATCTCTCAGGTTTCCTCCAGAGAACAGCGATCTCTGTAAAATCAGAGAACTGGATGGAGCAGAAAGGCACGCTTCGTTATGTCCCGATTTCAGCCTTTTACTTTGATAAATGAGGTGACCAAGTTGGAAGAAGTTAGATAGCTCTCACAAAACTATTCAACTGACTACTGTGGGTTCCAGAGCTCACTCCCAGGTGTCCGGCTTCTAAATAAGTCAGCAGCCCTGGTGTATTTTGTTGATTTATTAAGAAAAAAAAAAGATATTTTCCATGCTTTAGTTTCTAATTTACATCTTAGTTGAGGATAAATCAAGTGAAAGAATCATTTCATTCTTTCAACACTTTCAGTAAGTAGTGCAGACATAACTATTCCAGATATACAGGTGGATAAATCTATGTATTTAAATCATTTTCTGGGTATGAGGTGGTTATAATTTTCAAAACATTATTACTAAATAAGCTTAGCTCTATATATGAGTTCTTCAGAGCTGGCATCGATTACAAGGAATAATGCATGAGGCTTGTGACCTGGCTAATTGTGACATATTGGTAAATACTAATTTAAGATATGTAGGCAAGTATGCGCAACTGAAAGTAAGAATATAATGCATATGAAAACAAACTCTTAACTATAAATTTTAAAGGGATTTAAATGATTTACATTTAAATAATATCAAATCATCACATGTCTTTATTAGTTTGAATAGCAATTTATAAAGCTTCCTCTCCAAGAGAACTAGGCCACTATTAATAGATTTTTAATCACTTATAAATTAAAATGCAGAAATGTTATACTGTCCTTCGATAAGCCTACACATTCTATTTCTGTAATATCTGTTTCTACCTACATAAGAAGTAACAATGTTTGTTAGGGAAAGGGGGACTTTATAAATGCAGATACATTTGTAGCACATAGAGAGAGCCATTGCTCATCATTAGAGTTACTCTTAAGAAATTTCGTACATTGGTTGCCTTTATTATACAGATAAAACTGCTTTGAAATGAATCTTGAGTCTCTTTCAGTACTAATCCTATTAGCCAACTTGAGCCAAATGAAAAGTTCAACCCTAACTCCACCACTCACCAACCATATTAGGCAGGTCACACTGCCCTCATACTCTAAATTTCCTCATGGGTAGAGTGGACATATTAATGATACATAGTTATCCCATTGTATTGCTGTAAGGATTAATATACATTGGTATACAGAAGCAATTGGACAACTTCTAACACAATTACACTATCTACATATTTGCTATTATTCTCCATTCACAGCTGATGTTCAAGAAATGTGTGCTAAGCCAATTCTCATCCAAAATAAAACAATACACAGAACCTCCATTCAAATAGTCAAATTGTCTCCTGTTTAACGATTATGTGGGACCAAAGGGAGTAAGTGACTAACTAGCAGCTTGGATCCAAAGCCACGAAGAAATCATTCATGTCGTGTTATTGGAATGGCTCTGTGACTCCATCTCCCGAAGCCCATCATCAGGACCCTATTAGGTAAATCCAAGTTCACAGTACCTGTGCTAACTAGGATCTCTTTACAAAGAAAAGAACATACTGACATGTATTAAAATGCAATCAACAACTTAAAACTGGATGTGGAGTTAACATAATAAACACCTACTGACACTTTAATATCATTTTTATAGTTTTTAGATTACTCACCTAGGTTCAGAAATAACAGGCATCGTATCTGATAAAGAAAAAACTTGTTAGCAGCAGAGAGCTGGAGGGCTCTACAAAAGGGGGGGGGCAGGAATAAATTGCCTACTTAATTCTTTCCAGAGGCTAGCCTCCCTTTGTCATGCCAGGCTGCCATCAATAGCATTTTAAAACAAGAATTTTCAACTTTGAGGTATATGTGGTAATGTGTTTAGCTTTTGAAGTCACTGACAAAAAAGATCCGATAATGTTCCATGTTATGACACCTCCATTATCCCACAAAATAAAGACTTTCTTCCTTAAAAAAAAAAAAGTGTGGTTCGATGCTTCAAAGAGAACACTTCTCCCCATCTAACACTGAAGGCTGCGTTCTCATTGTGTGCAGAGTACAAACTGCAGTACAGGAGTGAGCCTGGCTCTGTCAGTGACACGATTAGAGAGTGTGACATGGGGTTACCAGAGCAGACACTGCTATGTGACCTTGACCTCTTATTTTCAAAGGTACAGGAAAAATACAAAAGCCACCAGTGTACAGTAAGACAGAAATGGTGACGGCTTTAGCACATACCGATTTAACTGACTTTAGACAGTTTACAGTACAGCAGTGTGACTTTGGGTTTCAGGGTCTGGGTTAATACACTCAGGATGTGTGCTCTGCAGGTGATGGTTCCTGGAAGATTGTACTTCACTCTAGACTTCAATGCACTGACATTATATGAAGGGGTAGCAGTCGACCTATGAACAGTATCCTTTCTTCCTTCCCAAGATCAGTTAAGACAAACTTGAGGGATAGAATGATTGACATACTGACAGTCTTACTGATACTTGGATACTTGGACGGTACATGGTGCATGTGCTAAGGATTCTCATGACAGATGTTGACTCTCGAACTCCTGAGATGTGGGCAGTAGGCAAGTCAACTCCCACCTTGCATCTTGAAAGCAGACCAGACTGCATGTTCTTCACAGTCATACACAGCAGGAAAATAAGACGAAGCAAACAGTTACTTTAATTTTTTTCTTTAATGATGAATCAAAGACCCACTATTCTTTTTCAGGGAGCTAACAGAGGAGTGACCATCTGGCATATGCATTTTGAGCTGACATACTTACATGTTCCTTCAGTGACTTTAAAACATAAGTAGGAATGTTCTAGCCACTTACTAGGTGAGCACTGGAGATGCTAGCCATTCTCCACAGCATGCATCTCAGGTCAAGGATAGTTATCCTATCATTTAACCACTGTTGTGACTATTAATTCCATGATAGATATTTATTCTAAGCTTCTTCTGAAGTTTTCCCTTTCAAGTGACCTTAAGTTGGCCATTCGATGGATAACTCTCAGACTATTTCTTTGTGCCTGATTGCCTTAAGCTTTGTTGAATAGCCCCCCCCCCCTTTAGACTACTGGCTGAACTGTCATCAAAAGAGCCCCAAAACATATTATGAAGACCACTGTAATCATTGCCACTTTTGAAGCCACTTCTGCTACAGAATGCCTTGGTCCAGTCAAAGGTGTGCCAGACAGCTTGCAACTAGCTCCTGGGAGATATCACTTGCCCTGCAAAGCTTCCGGTAACCTCTTGATGATTCTATCTTTCTTTGTAGCTATGCTTACTTAGACCCAGGAAAAGAGTTTCCCCTGGTGAATTAACAAAAGTTTATGATTAGAAGATTAGACACTGCATACATGTAAGACTGTGGTATTAGACATGGAAATTGGAACCTATATGCCCTGATCCCTTTGTTCTAGTTATATACGGAGTCTGACAGCCTTTTTGGGTTTTTAGCCATTTTAGTCTTCCTTCCTGCATACTACTCCTCATGTTGCAATATTAGGTGCCAATAAGGGCTTCTACAAAATATTTTGTCCTTGCCAAGTTTGACTATTACCATGCATAGAGTTGGCTGAGCTGGTTGCATAAAGAAACAAGAGAACCAAGGCTGGAGATGTAGCTTAACTGTTAAAAATCTGCTGTACTAGAATGAGGAAAGGAATGTGGATTGAATTATGAATGCCTGGAACTTCAGGGGATCCAGGTCCTTCCTCTTGCCTCTACAGACACTCATAGACATGTGAGGTGAGCGTGAGCCCATACACACACACACACACACACACACACACACACACACACACAAAGAAGAAATAAATAAATTATTTATTTATTTTACTTGATAACAAAAAATCAAATTATTGCCATTATTGCCTATAACCTCATATTATTGAGTCATATTTCCACTGTGAATGGCTTACTGTACTAACTTGTGCATTTGTAATAAAGCCACAAATGTGAGCACCCACTGACAACAGAATTGAAAATAAGTAATCTGATAGACTCCTAAAAGCCTGAAAGAACACATCATATTTAATTTATATACATAATTTGTTAGTGATGTAACATTCTATTGAAAGAAATGTTACGTGTTTTCAATGAATATCTATAACTCAAATATAAAAGAAAGAAGCTAATAAAAGCTATGCATTCAATTGTCATCTTATTTTGTTTATTTTGCTTTATTAAGCACAGCTTATCTGGATCTTAGGCACCAATTCTTTATCGAGGGTGGCAGCTTCGGGAATGATGGATGATGTGTCTGCATATCTCTTGTTTAAATTCCCACTGTCCTTTTTGAAAGCTTCTAAAGGATAATTCAAGCCAATTGTATGCCCTATGATGTGAAAGGTTTTTTTTTTTTTAGAAGAACTAATGTTTATATTCGCTGCCAAGTTCTCAGGAACCTCAGTTATATGGGTCTGTGTGAAGTGAATAGAAATTATCAAACCATTTATATTCTATCTATTTATAAGGCCAGATGATAATATGAAGGAATCTGTGGAATATGGATTATGGAAAAAGTGCAAAGTATATGCAAAGAAAAGTTGGATCAATTTTCTTGAGCTTCTAACAAACACCAGAGGAGTCAAACAGGATGATGCAGACATCAAATAGTCTAGCTGGGGAACTTTCAAGCATTTGAGGCTCACATTTTTCTCTCAGCCACTTTGAGAAGCAGAATCCACTGGGAATGCAGCTCGGAACTCCCCTCCCCCATGCCAAGACAAGTTTCTCTCCAGTTTGATTTTCTCAGCAGCAAACTAATCAGACTTAATTATTCCCAGCTGCGAGGCTTTCTCTCCCAAGGGTCCCTTCCTGCTGATGCCCGAGTCGGACAGAATCATGCAATTTTGTTAAACGCCAATAAATACATAGCGCTTTGTAAAACCTAATTTACTCACAAGGTTTCCAGCTTTGTGACTATCAAGTAAACATTCAAATCACTTCTCTGAAGGACCATCGGAAACTCACTCTCCTTCAAAAATGGGACAAGATGGTTGGTTCTTAAAGTCCTGCTTCCTGCCTCTAAGGTTTTAATAAAATAATTCTCGTATTTTTATTAGTTGTGTGCATCTGTATATGTGTTTATGTATATGCAGAATACGTATTAAATTAGTTGTGGCATATTTAAATATTTTACATGCATTTAAAATCATTTAATTAGTCCTCTCTCCATATATATATTCATGTTAATTACAATATTTTTATCCCTTCCCCTCCCTTTCTTCAAACTCCCCCACATACCCATCTCATAGCTTGTTTTCAAATTTATAGGCCATTTCAATTAATTATTTTTATATTCATATATGTTGTTATCTGTGTGAATATATGTGTGTATTCCTAAACACATAAATATAACAGATTGTGTCTGTATAATGCTACACGTAAATATTATTGACACAGGAAAGAGAGATACAAAAATTTTGGTTGTGTGATGGCATCTTAAACCATTTTATGATAATACCAAGAAAATGAGTCAAAATAGCATATTTGGCACACCAAATTTTTATAATATTAAATATGTGGATCCTGTTTCTAAAATACTATTTTTCTCATATTATTTAATCATACTTATCCAAAAATTATTTTTAAAAATTATTACCTGCAAAGAGTATTAGTATTTTATTCATTAATGTTACAAACTCAACCATTCAGTTCACATGAATGAATCAAAACTCCACTAGTCGTTTTCCGCAAAGATTAAAAAATGCAATAACAATAACAATGAACACAAGATTAGAAGAAATTACGCTGAAGGGGATTTAGGATGTGAATACAGGTTTTCACTAAAGTTGGTGAAGCTGAAGTTTCAATCAATGAATGGCTACCTGAGGCTTGAGCAATGAACTTTGCTACTGTGAAGAGAGAGGGCATAATAAAGACAGAGTATCGGCTTTGGCAGAGACTGAGCAAGTTCAAAACGCCTAAGAGAAGGTTTGCAAAACAGCATCAGAAACCCACACAAGTAATGATTTATACCTAATATCTCTACAAACTCACTGCCCTCCACCACACACCATGGTCTATCTGCGCCATAAAGATAGTTACATAGCATTAGTGCACTTTATGACATTAGATGCCCAGCTGTGTGAGGCACTATAGAATTTAATTAAAATAAGAAAAACTAATTTTGAATAAATATCTATTCATGTTCAGAATCCTGTGCAGACTATTTTTAGTGTTATTTTTACTTCTGAAAGTGATTTTGTAAATAATAATCCATGGCCCAAACCTCAACACGAGCAAGTTTTATACTTTATGCAAAAACAAATTGTACGTTGTTACTACAAGAGTCTGCCAGCCATGACCACTCAGGTACAGTTTACAACCAATTAAAAGTCTTTATTCAAACTGCCTGTGACCATACCCAGGTATTCGGACATAAGTGGAGCATGTTCAGAACACAGATTTTTTTTTAAAGGCAGAAACTGCATCCTGGTATCTTGCTGCCCAGATGAAGGGCAGGACAAGATGTAAGCAAAGATATTTGATAGACACTAAGATTAGCAGTTAACTGAATGGAATGGTCTGTGCAAGCAAGCCATTAACAGAAGCTAGGATAAGTTAGCTAGGGCATCTTGACCTGAGAGAGATCCTAGAATAGGGTTGTGTGATTTTCCACAAGTTTCTCCATCAAGGAGATCAAATTCTAGTTAAAGCAAAAATGGTCTTGGCAAGTATATAAGGTCGAGAGAACCTCTGCACTGCCTTGCCCTGTCACAACGTGGAAATTAAATTAATACTAAGTACAAAAAGGGTAAAATACTTCATGGATACCGATGCCCTCCAAAAAAAAAAAAAAAAAAAAAAAAAAAAAAAAAAAGTAAAGCAAATGAAATACAGAAGCGATTTAGATTACACCTCATATTTATTCACAAGCAACAAACGCTAACACCGAATGAACCAGACAGGAGACCATGAGGAGTTGGTAGTATGGAACATCCATTCCCTTGGAGAAATTTGATGATTTTGAGAACCAGAAAAATAAAATAGAAAAATCTGACTTAGAACGATACGGAAGCATGAAGCCAGCGGAACATTCACTAGATGTTTTCATAGTGGGAAAAAACAAAGAAAGACAGTGACATTAGTGTCCTCAATAGTATAAGATGATTTCCTCAAAGTCATGTTGAGTTCTAAATTGCACAAGAAACAGACAAGAGTGCCAAGTCAAGAACCTCTGGAAAACACACCAAAGAAGATAGACGAGTGGGAAATGAGCATGCGCAAACACAGGCTTTCTCGTGGGAGCATCTTAAGTGATCTCAACACACACCTTTAGAATGGCCAAAGTCCAGATCATAACACCATCTCATGCAGCACTAGCTTCCTACGGGACCACAGCAGTCACTTGAGAGACATAGGTGAGGCTGAGGCAAACCTGCCCTGTAGGGGATACGAAAGTCAACCTTGTGAAGGAAAAAGAGGGGTGGAGAGCGAGGAGCCACAGACTCCTGCAACTCCTCCAAGAGTCCTGATCTAAGATAGTTCATGGAACAGTAGTAAGACATCAAAAAGGAACCTAGGCGATGGCAGTATCTGCTCCCCAATTTACAATGAAATCGTCACAGTTGACAACGCCCTCCCCACTTCCGACTTATCTTATCAGGCAGGACTTTCATTGAAGCAGGGTGGTGGTGTGGAAGGATACATTTGGCTGAGAATTTAGGGAATTGGGATTGGCTCAAACAAACACTGTCTATAAGTTTATGCACTGCACATTAAACTGAGATCTACACCCTGATGCTGGTCTCTGGAGTCTGACTCCTGGGATTCATCATGTGACTCTGTTGCTTCTCACCCCCTATTTTCGGTTCTGTTCCTACCCTGGCCTATATAACAAGTTACAGCCCAAGCCAGAGCTGCATAGTAAAAGACTATTTTTTAAAAAGAAGACTTTGCCAACTGACACTCATATTAAGACGAATATGAGAATTTGCAGTAATATCTTAGCATTTCAAAGTTTTAAGATAGTTCTGGGCAGTGTTTAAGGTATCCAACATTCAGGGTCTTTCTCAAAGGCACACTAGGTCACACACAAAAAACAAGGAATGTTGCAGAAGAGACTTAATACTAACTTAAGAATTTTTTCCTAAATATTTTATGAATTAGGACATTTTCCTGCCAAAAGGCCCAGAATCTACTATCTATCCATCTGTCTGAAACTTACACTTTGCAAGATACAAAAATAGGAACAAAGTCAAATTTCCAGGGCAGGGAAATCAATGGAGAGAGCTGTAGGAGAAGCATATTAAATTCCTACTCAAGGTTAGGTCAGGGTGATGGAAAACATAGGCAGACGACTCCTCCAGACAGAAACCCCCAGTCACTAATCCAATGTTTCTCAGCAAGGCGCAAGGGAAGCTCAACAGGAAAACTTGTTAAGGCGCCCTCTGCTGGCTTTATAGCGCACTGCTGTTCACATTCGTTTTTCTCCTACTTGCACTGGATTTGGTCCAAAGACCCAAAATTTCAATTTCAAACAATGATCACAAAAAGGAAACTGGGGTTTTTGAAAAGCAGTCACATGTTACTATCTCAGTCTTTCTTTTATAGATCTGGACCATTCTTATTCTTTTAGGAGATTTAGTTGCATTTACTGATTATATCTTATTTTTCCTTTACCCACATTTAGGTGCCTTTAAAAGTTTTATTCCCTGCTAATGCCGCTCGGCCTTGGCCGTCAGCCATGTTTCAGGAGACTGGTGTTCTATACGGTGGCCCTGCATTGTACTTGTGTATCTGTGTTTGTTCCCACATGCCAGGATACTGGTGCTGTGGGGTGTGGCAGAGTGTCCCCATTGAAGTCTTTCCTCCCATAACAGGCATGAGACCTGGTACTAGATTTTTAACTCCTAAAATGCCATTGGCTACGCAAACCTAATCTTGAGTACAGAGAATCGTCATATAATTTGCACTTTTGTCCTAACACAAGAAAAAAAGGAACCATCTGTTAAATAAAACACATTAGACAACCCAGGCTTTAAACCAATTGCCCAGACTGTGTCAACTTATAATTCTGAAAACATTGTGTAATTCTAAAACATAATAAGTAATAAAAATAAACACTAAATAATCAAAGGAAAGTATGGTCCGCTTCGTTAACGAATCGATTAGATTAGACATTGCTTCACAGAAGGCTGCAGCTATCGAATCCTGAAGCCGTCCTTAATTCAGTGAAAGTCAGTTAACAGGTCAAGCAGAACTGAGGGGCAGCCCTGTGTGGCAGACTGACAGGGTGACTCCACCCCCTTCCGTGCCTACACGCCCACATCAGGGTTCAGAAGAGTATGTGTATGCTTCGACTCGAGTTTTACATAGAAATATGTCTTGGCTGCCTGTCTGTGAGTGGAAGTATGAAGTTTCTGAGTGAGCATTGTAAGTGTCCTGCTCCTACTGGCTCTCTTTATGCCTCTGCCATACTGAAATGAAAAGCACTCCGTCTGATGCGCTACTCCTAGAGGGAGAAAAGATTTACGGAAGCGGACCACGGGCGCCTCCAGCCTCCGCCACCTACGTTCTATGTTTCATCCATCACGGATGATGAAAAGCATTACTGTAAAGAGGAGTCCAGCTAGTCCATTGCAGCATCAGCCCACCCGCAGAGAAGCAACAGGAAGTGATTAAAAAGTTCTTTGTTTTATGCCACAGAATTTCTGAACAGTTTTGTATAAAACAAAAGCCAATCAATATTTGGTCTGTGGGCCAGACAAGGGCTCCTTATAAATTATGATAATGGAAAACCTATACAATCTAGGGAAAAGAATACTGTTGTACAAATGAATAAATAAATAAATAAACAAATGGATAAAAACTCTTGAAGATTTAAGGAGAAAAGTAAAAATCAATTTAATGTGACTATTCTCTGAATATCCAAGATATTTTAACCAACAGGGTCTATTTCAGATTGTGAGTCCAGCTACACGAAGACTTTTAAAATGGTAAGAAATAGGACTTTAAAGATATATATTTAAGACATAGCTGTACCAGCATACAACACCAGCTGATATGAGGCCCCAACACATATACAGCAGAGGACTGCCGGGTCTGGATTCAGTCAGAGAAGATGCACCTAACCCTCAAGAGACCGGAGGCCCCAGGGAGATTAGAGGTCTGGTGGGGTTTGGAGGGCTGGGCATCCTCGTGAAGACAGGGGACCAGGGAGGAGGTATAAGATGTGGAGGGTGGATCAGGAAAGGAATAAAATCTGGAATGTAAAAAATAAATTAATAATAATAATAAAGATGACCTTACATTTGTGAAATATGAGTTTTACCTTTAATACACATAGCCTATAGAATTATAAATTTCAATACCACATTTTCTAGAAAATCTTACATTAGAATTAAAGGCAAGTCTAGGATTTAACGGAGGCGACTTCTGGGAAAACAAACAAGTATTATTTCAGCAGTCAAGTTGTGACCTCAGCCACTTGCCCAAATACAAATAGATATGTTAAAATAAAATTAAGGATGCAGATTTCAAAATCACTATGATAGTTAAGAAAATTAGTTTGGAATAATCTGAATAGAAGAGTTGTATCAACAGTGTCTTCAATACAGGAACAGATTGTGATTTTTTTTTTTTACTCCATGATTCTGAGTTCAACCCAAACTGGTGGCATCTCTGTCAACAGCACAGAGAGCAGAGCCAGTAAGAACACATGCAAAGGGAAGTGACTTTGCAAAGAGTAGACCATGGGTGAGGAGATTCAGCACTTGACCACTTGACGATTATCAGACTGTCACTCAAGAACACTCAGTGTCTCAATGTGTACTCTCACGGACTGCCCTTAGGATGCTTTGAAGGAAAACAAAACTAACTAAAACATCTCTTGTCCTGGTCCCACCTTAGACTACAATTAAATGCCAGTGCTTTTGAAGTGATCTCCGTGTAATTTTAATGGCTCTCCGGGCTGATAACCATGGTTACTTTAGCCTGTTCAAAATACACATAACAGAAGTCAGTTTCTCTGGGAAGGGTTCTTTGAGCCAACAACTCTCCCCATCCTGGGATACTCCCAATGTCATTACTTTTACACTGATTAGATCTAGGAGCACATAATACCTAATTCTGGTACTTCTGATGTAATTGTGACTCTGGAACACAGATATGTGGGAAAATACAGCATCATAAAAAAATTCACAGATCCTGCAGTGGCATGGCAACTTTGTAAACTGTCATTGTGCTCTAGTGGATTACATAACAAATAGTGGCAAAATGTTTCAGCAGTCCTCCCCAGAAGAGGCTGTCTTATTTACAGAGATCATCACACAAACTCACTAGCTCTCAGGTATACCAAATAAAGTGTATTTTACTTCCCACATTGTACTAGAGAATAAATTTAAAAATCTGTTGTAGTGTGAAAGGCCAAACAAATGAAAGACCTCCTAACTGGAAGAGTCAACTTTCTTTATGAAGCCAAACTTTTTAAGTACGAATGAGAAAAAAATGTAGAAGATAAAATTATAAATGATTTAGGAAACCGTTATATTACAGAAAAACTATGTGTTGAATAATTAAGTTCAGGCTTAAGAGCTATATATGTAGATTCCAAAGGGATAAGAAACCCAAGAGATAAATTTGTATTTAAATTTTGGGTCAAATTAAGGAAATGAAACAGTAAAATACTTTGAAATACTACTACATAATTTTCCTACTTGATTAAAAGTTTACATTAGAAAACATAAAAAATACTTTATTAATCTATTGAATTGCCTACAACTGTAGAATATGTTTTAGTGGTGGTGGTT